>NC_142954.1:7675120-7685120 GCF_046866305.1 Octopus bimaculoides
ACCCCCCAGAAAGTATCAAAACTGGTTGATATTTCCTTCAAATTTTGCTTTTGTTATATTTATTTAACCCCCCCCCCCAAGAATCCCTCTCCACACATAGCTATGTGTGAAGAGTGATACTACTCCTGCTCATGATCAGAGATGCACATATATTTGGCCACTAAAGGACATGCTCAAGTGGTTTTAAGCTCAAGCAACTGACAAGCAAATCTGTGGTATTTGAGCAGAATATTTGCTATAACGATATTTGTTTCAGCAACTCAGCGCTGAATCTGTCTGAAATGTAATGGAAAATAGGTCAGCTTCAAAACATTGATGTCCAGGTTATAAAAGCAAAGTTTGGAGAGAATAATAGTCATTTCCTTTGATTTCGAGATAGGAGGAAATAGGAAATAACACTTACTGACCACGGAGAACAAAAAAAAAAACAAAAAACTGAAGTGTTATTTTCGAGTTATTGTTTTTATCCTGATGTGGAGTGGTATATGCTGTTGTATGGGATGGTGTATGTGTTGTGGCTTTGGATGCAGTAGTGTGCTTGGAGTTGTGTGGTGTTGACTGTTGCTTGGTATGGGATGGAATACAGGGTGTTTGGGCTAAATTTGGTGGGGGGGGGTTATGTGTTCCTTTTTCAGGAACAGCTTAACCCTTTCGTTACTGTATTTATTTTGAGATGCTCTGTGTTTCTTTCAATTACTTTAAATATAACAAAGAATTTAGTAAAATAACTTAGTTATCATTAAGCTAGTGTTAGGAACATAAATTGTGACTAAGGTTTGGTGGAAGATTTTAATTCAGAGCTTTTGAAAACAAGACATTTGTACTACAGAGCCAGAGGCTGCTTCAGCCTGGTGGGTATCAAAAGGGTTAAGAATCGTTTCTCTATTATATATTTTAACCCTTTTGTTACTATATTTCTGTTGACATGCTCTGTGTTTCTTTCAATTAATTTTAAATGTAACAAAGAGTTTAGTAAAATAACTTAGTTATCATTAAGCTAGTCTTAGGGACATAAATTGTGACTAAGGTTTGGTGGAATATTTTAATTCAGAACTTTTGAAACCAAGACATTTGTACTCAGAGCCAGAGCCGGTTTCAGCAGGTTGGTAATGAAAGGGTTAATGTATTGGTGAACAGTCAACAGCATTGGAAAGCATAAAGATTAGAGCTGTAGTTGAGAAAAAGTTGGCTGACATGGCGGGCTGGAAGCTATCTGAATATTAGAAAAGATTTAACTGTATTGTGATGATTCACACTAGGTGTCAAAATGACAAGTGGAGGCGCAATGGCCCAGTGGTTAGGGCAGCAGACTTGTGGTCATAGGATCGCGGTTTCGATTCTCAGACCGGGCGTTGTGAGTGTTTATTGAGCAAAAACACCTAAAGCTCCACGAGGCTCCGGCAGGGGATGGTGGCGAATCCTGCTGTACTCTTTCACCACAACTTTCTCTCACTCTTACTTCCTGTTTCTGTTGTGCCTGTAATTCAAAGGGTCAGCCTTGTCACACTGTGTCATGCTGAATATCCCCGAGAACTATGTTAAGGGTACACGTGTCTGTGGAGTGCTCATAAGGGCCGTTTTCTTGGTTTTATTGGCGTACAGGTGAGCTGCTAGACGCAGGAGGAAAGAGTGAGAGAAAGTTGTGGTGAAAGAGTCAGCAGAAGCTCGCCATTACCTTCTGCCAGAGCCGCATGAAGCTTAGATGTTTTGCTCACAAACACACACATTGCCCAGTCTGAGATTCGAACCAGTGATCCCTGAACTGCTCTAACCACTAGGCCATGAGCTAAAAATACCAGATTAAGTATTTAAATACATTAAATGACACTACGGACTAAACAGGGCAGGAGGAAGCATGTGGAATGGAGAGTTGCTGAAGAGGTCACAGGATGTGTGAGAAATGATTTCAGACAAAGAACACTGAAATAAAAATAATAAAATTGCTGAAGTGAAGAATGAGTATATATATATATATATATATATATATTTGGCAAAAAAAAAAAAATGACCAGGCGTGGCTTCCCAACCACATGATTCTGGGTTCAGTCCCACTGCATGGCACCTTGGGCAAATAAATGTCTTTTACTATAGCCTCAGGCTGACCAAAGCCTTGTGAGTGGATTTGGTAGACAGAAACTGAAAGGTGTCAAGCTGGCAGAAACGTTAGCACACCGGGCGAAATGCTTAGCGGTATTTCATTTGCCGCTACGTTCTGAGTTCAAATTCTGCCGAGGTCAACTTTGCCTTTCTTCTTTCGGGGTCGATAAATTAAGTACTAGTTACGCACAGGGGTCGACTTAATCCCTTTGTCTGTCCTTGTTTGTCCCCTCTATGTTTATTTAGCCCCTTGTGGGCAATAAAGAAATAAGGAAGTGAAAGAAGTCCATCATATATATCCATGTATATATCTATGTATATATGTGTGTATATGTTTGTGTGTCTGTGTTTGTCCCCCCACCATTGCTTGACAACCGATGCTGGTGTGTTTACGTCCCTGTAACCTAGCGGTTCGGCAAAAAGTGACTGATAGAATAAGTACTAGGCTTACAAAGAATAAGTCCTGGGGTCAATTTGTTTGACTAAAGACGGTGCTCCAGCATGGCCGCAATCAAATGACAAACAAATAAAAATAAAAAGACCAGGCGTGGCTTTGTGGTAAGAAGCTTGCTTCCCAACCACATGGTTCCAGGGTCAGTCCCACTGCATGGCACCTTGGGCAAGTGTCTTTTTCTATAGCCTCGTTGATTCCTCTGCGGTGTTGTTTTGCATTTATAATAAAATAAATATATACAAATTAGAAAAAAAAAAAAATATACAGTACAGTACTGTTTCTACATCACAGATTTTTACCTATCGCAGGGGTTTTAGAATGTAACACCTGTAATAGTTGAGGAATTACTGTTTACTTTAAGGGTAAACTTCTGGAAAGCTTTACAAACTTTTATTGTTCCAGTGATGGCTTGGATCTGTAGTCTTCGAATCAGGTTTCTCCTTTCTGGTTTTGTTTGTTTGTTTGGATGTGTGTATGCATGCGCACACAAAGATATTATCTCTTTTGCTTCATTCAGTCATTCGATAGTGGGATACCACCTTGAAGAATTTTTGTTGAAGGAATCAACCCCAGTAATTAGTTTTTGCTTTAAGCTTGGTACTTATTCTATTGGTCTTTTTGCCGAACTGCTAAGTTTCGGGAATGTAAACGCACCAACACAGGTTGCAAGCAGTGGTGGGTGACAAACACCTACACAACAAAAGGCTTCTTTCAATTTCCGTTAACCAAAAATCCACTCACAAGGATTTAGACGGCCAGAAGCTATAGTAGGAAACACTTGCTCAAGGTGCCACGCAGTGGGACTGAACCTGGTACTGTGAGATAGGGAAGCAAATTTCTTACTACACAGCCACGCCTGCACCTAAAGATCTGCCTTGAGTGAGGATCGAACTCACGACCTTCAGATTGCTTGATGCAGATTGCTTGATGCTACATTTGGATTTTGAGACAGACGATCTGCTTGCTATTTACTCAAATAAAAAGGGGCATGAAGATAAACAACAACATTATTGCCTTCACTCAAGGCAGTGAGCTAGCAGAATCGGTAGCACGCCGGACAAAATGCTTAGCTGCATTTCATCTGTCATTATGTTCTGAGCCCAAATTCCTCCGATTTTACCTTTCATCCTTTCTGAGACGATGAAATAAGAACCAGTCAACACTGGGGTCGATGTGAGCGACTTATCCCTGTCCCTAAAATTGCTGACCTTGTGCTAAAATTTCCAAAACCATTATCACCTCTATTCAAGGCCTGCAATTTGTGGGGATGAGGCGCAAGATAATAATAATAATAATAATAATAATAAATTCTGTTTTATTGGCCACAAGGGCAAATATAAATCAAAAATATGTACGAAGGTTACAAAGGGTTTTGTCAGAAAGGTAGAAAACGTTCGTGTAAACAGTGAGGAATAACAGAGAAAGATATAACAAATAAAACCCCCAATAGGGGGAGGCGCTTCGAAAGGTTACACGTGGAAAAAACCCCATAAAAGCCACGGGAGCCTGGTCAGAAAAATAAGAAAGGGGTATAGAGCCCTTTCGCCTTTTACATGGTTTCAAAGTTTGATGCAAAGCCAATAACTTTAGTTGTACGATAATATATTTTATGGCTTAAAGACGTCGAGCTGGGAGAATCGTTTACGGCACGCTAGATAAAATGCTTAGCGGCATCTTGTCCGAGCTCGACTTTGCTTTCCATCCTTTCTGGGTCGATAAAATACGTAGCGGTTGACAATCGGGATCGACGTAATCGATTGGTCCTGTCTCTTCTAACCTCGGGTCTCCTACCTTTTTATTAGTTCCACTCTTCAGCTTGTGAACACACGTAACAATACAGTGATCTCCCTTGTTGTGCCAAAGTGCAAGAGCACTTTATATTATCTTAACATAAATATATAATATATATATAAGTATATATAAATATCTAAATGAAATATAAAATATAATTATATATATATTATCTGTGTGTGTGTGTGTTTGTATTATATATTATATACATAATTAATTAGAACAAGATAATTGCATTTACTTAGTTACAGCTGTCTTGTCATATAAATATACAGACACTATACATACATATACATACATATATATACATACATGCTTTCGTATACACCCCTTTCTTCTCCATCGTCTCCATCATTTCCGGTTCCGTCTTATTTGTTGAGTCAAACACTCACACAAAAAAAAGCTTCTGTCAAGTGATGCCATAACTTCCTGCTGGACAATAATGGAGTTGGCAGACTGTAAGTATATATATATATATAAGTATATATTTATTTCATATATATATATATCATCATCATCTCCGTGTGTGTGTATATATATATATATATATATATATATATATATATATATATATCTCCGTGTATATATATGCATGTTTGTTTTCGGGAAGAAATTTATACATCTTTGTGTGTATATATATATATATATATATATATGTATATACGTCAACACTACGTCTGACTGATCTTATATTTATATATGTTAACCCACGTAGAAATTATAATACACGCGTGCGCGCGTGTATATATATATATATATATATATATATATATATATATATATATATATATATATATATATATGTGTATGTGTGTGTATATTTATGTGTATGTATCTGTATGTGTGTGTGTATATCTATGAGTATGTTTATGTGTTTATGTTTTATATTCCATCATACAAAGAACTGCTCGATGCATTACACTATAGGCTCTCTTTCAAACACACACACATACACACATACACAAAGGTAATTGAAGAATTTAGAAACCAACAAAGGTAAGGCTGCAACTTTAGGGGGAAGATTTGGTTGTTCTTTGTTGCAAATCGAGCTAAAAAAAAAGTTACCTGCCTCACCTTTGTTGGTTTCTAAATTCTTCAATTACCTTCCATATACATATTCCCATACATAAACGAACGAACGAAGGAATCTCTCTCTATATGATTACCCGAACCACCCAGAATAGTAGCTAAACCTCTCTCCAACCAGTTCCCCGCCCACTTAACTTACGATTGTATGCAACAAATACATTATGTAGTCTTATTACATCCCTATAAACACAGGTCAATCACCTAAGTATAATTAAAGCTCTAAAAAGACCTTCTACCATATATAAGGGTCTGTATGGGGTTACAGTCAACGAGAAAACACACCAAGTGCTGTCTTGTACGATATCGTAGATTAGATTAAATGCCTGGAATGTTATTTGTGAGATTTTGTTTTTGTCAAAGGACATAAATATTTCTTCACCATTCACCTCGCCTCCCCCCCTTATATCGTCATATATAATTAATGTCTGGCTTTTTAAATTAATAATAATGATGTAGACGATAATAATAATAATAATAATAACGATGATGATGTTTTTTTTTAATATTGTAATGATAATAATCATCAATTATTTTTTTATTGCTGTCTATAATGAGGTTGATAAATTTATTGGTAGTCTGATGATGGTGGTATTTGGTGGTGATGCGGAATGGCTATAATCTTGCGTATATATATATATATATATATATATATATATATATATATACACACACGCCTAGTTTAGAATAGAGGAAACTGATGAAGAATTAATCCAAGTGTGGCTATTTGTTTTTCTGTGTTCGTTCCGTTGTCTGTAGTTCATTTTTCTGACGTGCTGTACCCGAATATGCATCTATATGCACATGTAGATGTAAGTATGTACATATATGTGTGTATACATGCTTATATATCCGTTGTATTATATATATATATATATATATATATATATATGATTTAATGTACACAGTTTGAAGATACGAACTAATTATAGTTTCTTGTTATGTGTAGCTCGCACCTTTGTATTGTGTACATGAAATGATATTTATCTCTCTCGATGGAGTACTTATCGGAACACTAAACTATATATATATATATATATATATATATATATATATATATATATATATATATATATACATTCGTTTATTCGAAGTTTATAAAATATTTCGCTCCGTTTTCACTATTCTTAGGTTATTGCATGTGTGTGTGTGTGTGTATCTATGTATATATAATAGAAATAGAGAATATGTGTGTCAATGTGTGTATATATATATATATATATATATATATATATATATATATATATATATAGATATATATATATGCATAGAGATAGTATATGTGTATGCGTGTGTATTATACGTATATAATATTTATCATGTATATTCAGACGCCCGTTTGTCCATACTAGCTTCGATCACACACACTGAGAATCTGTCTGTGTGTCTCCCTCCTCTCTCTCTCTCTATATATATTATGCACACACACACACGCACCCATCTAATTTCATAACATACTTTTTGTACAGTAAAGTACACAAAGTTTTATATACACAAGAGAAACAAATGCATACCATATGTATACACTTATATTTATACCTACTCCTTGTGTATATTGACACACACACACACCCGTACATACACTCCCTCGGAGGTGTCATATGACAACCGTATATCATTGAATACTTCTAAACCACTTCACATTTGTATATATTTGTACAAAAACACCCTCCACAAATCACACACACTCACTCACTAACTCACGCACGCACGCACAGTATATATATTCTTTTACTCTTTTACTTGTTTCAGTCGTTTGACTGTGGCCATGCCGGAGCACCGCCTTTAGTCGAGCAAATCGACCCCAGGACTTATTCTTTGGATGCCTAGTACTTATTCTATCGGTCTCTTTTGCCGAACCGCTAAGTTACGGGGACGTAAACACACCACCATCGGTTGTCAAGCGATGTTGGGGGGACAAACACACATACACAGACATACATATATATGATGGGCTTCTTTCAGTTTCCGTCTACCAAATCCACTCACAAGGCTTTGGTCGGCCCGAGGCTATAGTAGAAGACACTTGCCCAAGGTGCCACGCAGTGGGACTGAACCCGGAACCATGTGGTTGGTAAGCAAGCTACTTACCACACAGCCACTCCTGCGCCTGTATATATATATGTATATATATATATATGTATATATATATATATATATATATATATATATATATATATATATATATATATAAACAATATATGAGTATATGCATATATATGTACATGTATGTATATACGTTCATCTACATGTACATATAGATACATAACTGGGTACATGACGTGGCAAAAGAACAAAGACAAAATGGTAAACAAGGTGCAACAAACAAGCAGGCCACATAGAAACATCCCCTTCATCAGCTGTAGATTAGTGGTTTGTTATTGTCCCAGTGTTTTAACTGCTGTAACCTTCAACCTAAATACGAGCCAAATTCTATATTTAATCCACCGTGTAGATTATTCTCCTACTGCTCTCATTCACCATCGTCATTTATCTTCCGTTGTCCATGCTGGCATGGGTTGGACAGTTTGACCAGGGCTGGCAAGCCAGAAGGCTGCACCAGCTCCAGTCTGATTTGGTATGGTTTCTATGGCTGGATGCCCTTCCTAACGTCATTATTAGTTATACTCTAAGGCGGTGAGTTGGCAGAATCGTTAGCACGCCGGACGAAATACTTAGCGGTATTTCGTCTGCCATTACGTTCTGAGTTCAAATTCCGCCGAGGTCGACTTTGCCTTTCATCCTTTCGGGGTAGATAAATTAAGTACCAGTTACGCACTGGGGTCGATGTAATCAACTTAACCCATTTGTCTGTCCTTGTTTGTCCCCTCTATGTTTAGCCCCTTGTGGGCAATAAAGAAATAAGAATTGTTAGCACGCTGGTCAAAATGCTTAGCGGTATTTCGTCTGTCTTTACGTTCTGAGTTCAAATTCCGCTGAGGTCGACTTTGTCATTTATCCTTTTGGGGGTTGATAAAATAAGTATCAGTGAAACACTGGGGCTGATGTGATTGACTGGTCCCTTCCCCACCGAAATTTCAGGCCGTGTGTCTTTTGTAGACAGGATTATTAGATATATTCTAAGGTGGAGCTGGCAGAAACGTTTTTCGTGTGTCTCAATGTCCTGAGTTCAAATTCTGCCCAGGTCAGCTTTGCCTTTTGTCCTTTGGGGGCGGTCAATAAAATAAGCACCAGTTGAGTACTGGGGGGTTAATGTGATTGACTTAACTTGCTGCTCTTGAAGCAGCATCATTAGATTCTGTGATTAGTTATTTCATTTGTCAGGCTGTTTATTCTACTTGAACCAGCATATGTGCACACACACACACAAACACACACATTCACATCTGTCTGCACATACATATATAGGTTTGGTGATGTATACAGGAAATTAGAACTCAAACTTAAGTGCGTATGGGTGTATATATAAATATATATATATGTATGTATGTATATATATATATAGAGAGAGATATATAAATATATAGTTTTAGGGAAAAGAACCAAGTTTCAAGAACTCATCGATGAAAATCCACTGTCACATATAGAAAAATTAATAATTAAAAGCACAATAAATGATATTTACTTTGTATTAAATTATACTCATTTATTGTGCTTTTAATTATTAATTTTTCTATATGTGACAGTGGATTTTCATCGATGAGTTCTTGAAACTTGGTTCTTTTCCCTAAAACTATATATTTATATATATTTTACTCTGTGAAACTTAATTTAATTTTAATTCTTAATAAATTGATTTTAATTGAGTTTTTACCTGTAATTTTGGATTTTATCCCTAATATATATATATATATATATATATATATATATATATATATATATATATATAACCTGAAGCAGGCTGAAGCATACAACAGCTGAAGTGTAGTGAAAAGCAACGATCAAGAAGAGGAGGATATCAGTCTGACTAATGTAAACAAGTGTACATAAAAATTCTTTGATATTTCCAAAATTAATTGAAGCAAAGTCATTGTATTTCTGCAGAAATATGGTAATGAAAGAATTCAAGTTGAAATCTTAGTCCTTCTGTTGTGCTTTAGGCAATCTAGAACCTTCATCCAATGGGAAAACTCACATTTAATTTGGAAGACTTTTACTGTTGGTGGAGGGGACACACACACACACACACACACACACACACACACACACACACAAGCACATGCGCAATGATGGGCTTCTTTCATTTTCTGTCTACCAAATCCACTCAGAAGGCTTCAGACAGCCTGGGACCATAGTAGAGGACACTTTCCAAGGTACCACACTGTAGGGCTGAATCTGGAAGCTAACCTCTTACAACACAGCTAAGTCTCCCCTTTTGTTTTCTTTCTTGTTACAGTTTAACCCTTTTGATACCAACCCGGCTGAAACTGCCTCTGGCTCTGTAGTACAAATGTCTTGTTTTCATAAGTTCTGAATTAAAATCTTCCACCAAACCTTAGTCACAATTTATGTTCCTAACACTAGCTGAATGTTAACTAAGTTATTTTACTAAATTCTTGGTTACATTTAAAATTAATTGAAAGAAACAAAGAGCATCTCAACAGAAATATG
>NC_142954.1:7690120-7702620 GCF_046866305.1 Octopus bimaculoides
AGAACACAGATATGTGGATACAATCACACAGGCATCATCTGTACAGTCACATGCTAGTGTTTGTGTTTTGCTACTCCTCCTCCTTCTCTTACCCACTCCCACTCTGAACTGCAGGAATGATAAGCCAGCAAACGAGCCTGTTTGTGGTCGGTTGACTTGCTAGAAATAGTAATCATACCTCTCTCAAATCACACTCTGCTGTCTTAAATTAAGAAGAATGCAATTGTATATAAGTCTCTTGCATACAAATAGATGTTATGGTCATGATTGGAACACTTTCAATTAGTCCTGAAGATGGCTGACCTTGGGCTAAACAAAAACAATGGGCTTACAGTTACACATTCTAATGGAAAAGCTGTTTAAGGGATGTGGTTACATGTTTTAATGGGTGCTAATTGTCAATTAAGGGACAGAGCTACATATTCTAATGGGCAGGGTTTCCCATTTTAATGAATTTCAATCAGTTAAGGGATAAAATTATACATTTTAAGTGGAGGGAACTGGCAGGTTCTGGGTTCAGTCCCACTGCGTGGCATCTTGGGCAAGTGTCTTCTACTATAGCCTCGGGCCAACCAAAGCCTTGTGAGTGGATTTGGTAGATGGAAACTGAAAAAAGCCCGTTGTATATATATATATATATATATATATATATATATATATATATGTGTGTGTGTTTGTGTGTCTGTGTTTGTCCTCCTAGCATTGCTTGACAACCGATGCTGGTGTGCTTATGTCCCTGTCACTTAGCAGTTCGGCAAAAGAGACCGATAGAATAAGTACTAGGCTTACAAAGAATAAGTCCTGGGGTCGATTAGCTCAACTAAAAAGGCGGTGCTCCAGTATGGCCACAGTCAAATGACTGAAACAAGTAAAAAAGTAAAAGAGTAAATACAACATTTTGATAGGAAAGAACATTTTACTAAGAGGCACCGTTAGACATTTTGCTGAGAGGATTGGTCAAGTAAGGGAAAAGACCACACATTTTAATTGGTCAAATAAGCAATCAAATAAGGGCACACATTTTAATGGGAAAGAATAGTTAAGGGACAAGGTCTCCCATTTTGACATGAAGGATCAAGCAAACAGATGGCGGGAAACAGTCAAATGTAACATTTCATCATCATCATCATCGTCGTTTAACGTCCGCTTTCCATGCTAGCATGGGTTGGACGATTTGACTGAGGACTGGTGAAACTGGATGGCAACACCAGGCTCCAATCTGATTTGGCAGAGTTTCTACAGCTGGATGCCCTTCCTAACACCAACCACTCAGAGAGTGTAGTGGGTTCTTTTACGTGTCACCCGCACGAAGGCCAGTCAGGCGGTACTGGCAACGGCCACGCTCAAAATGGTGTATTTTATGTGCCACCTGCACAGGAGCCAGTCCAGGGGCACTGGCAACGATCTCGCTCGAAAATCCTACGAAGGCCAGTCAGGCGGTACTGGCAACGGCCATGCTCAAAATGGTGTATTTTATGTGCCACCCGCACAAGAGTCAGTCCAGGGGTACTGGCAACGATCTCGCCTGAAAATCCTTATTCAAATTTTATTGGGTGGGAGCAGTCAAAACCTTCAGCATTTAGATTACTCTGTCAAATGTAAAAGGGTGAAAACCCCCTTGAATCATGACTGACCATGGGATTGCACCTAGAAAGTTACCGTCTGAGGCACAATTCCGGACAAGGTTGTTTGTGGAAGACTAGCAGTCGCCCATGCATACCAGTCTCTCCTCTCCATGTCACTGATATTATCCAAGGGAAAGGCAAAGGGGCCGATACAGCTTGGCACTAGTGATGTCACAACTCATTTCTACAGCTGAGGGAACTAGAGCAACGTGAAATAAAGTGTCTTGCTCAAGAACACAACACACAGCCTGGTTTGGAAATTGAACTCACTACCTCATGATTGTGAGCCTGACACCCTAACCACTGTCTCATGCAGTGCTTATTTATTCACATTATTTTGAATTAATCAAGCAATATATGGCGTGATTGTATAATTTTTGGATAGCATTGAAAGATAGGTATGAGAGGTGACCTCTGGAACATATTTGGACTTGATATAACTGATTTAACCTCTTAACATACAAATCACTCTGTTAGATGTAATGTTTGTTTATTCACATTCATCACCATCATCATCATCATCATCATTTAATGTCCGCTTTCCATGCTAGCATGGGTTGGACGATTTGACTGAGGACTGGTGAACCAGATGGCTTTGTGAGTGGATTTGGTAGACGGAAACTGAAAGAAGCCCATCGTATATATATATATATATATATATATATATATATATATATATATTTATTTATTTATGTGTGTGTGTCTTTGTGTCTGTGTTTGTTTCTCCGCCATCAGTTGACAACTGATAGTGGTGTATTTATGTCTCTGTAACTTAGCGGTTCGGCAAAAGAGACCGAAAGAATAAGTACTAGGCTTTCAAACAATATCTTGGGGTCGACTTCTTTGGCTAAAAAACAACCCTTTGAGGCAGTGCTCCAGCATGGCTGCAGTCAAATGACTGAAGCAAGTAAAAGAAGAAAAGAATAAAAGAATATGTCTCACACACGCAAACACACAATTTTACTTGTCCCTGCTGATGTGCTTTGGGATCAGTTTGAGAAGAAAGTTCCAGAATTGAAGCTAATTACAATAATGAACCTTCTTTGCTTTCAACCATTCATTTTTTTTTTTTCTTATTTTTTCTCCCCCCCAGATTTGGATGAGTTGAAGGCAGACATTTTGTCTCGGATATGGATAACTTATAGGAAAAACTTCAGTCCAATTGGTGAGTCACTCAGTTTTTCTTCACCCTCTTCTTATTTCCTTACTGCCCACAAGGGGCTACACACAGAGGGGACAAACGGATTAAGTCAATTATATCGACCCCAGTGCGTAACTGGTACTTAATTTATCGACCCCGAAAGGATGAAAGGTAAAGTCGACCTCGGCGGAATTTGAACTCGGAACGTAACGGCAGACGTAATACTAGTAAGCATTTCGCCCGGCGTGCTAACGTTTCTGCCAGCTCACCGCCTTGCACCCTCTTCATCACTGTTTTCTTCACCCTCTTCATCACTGTCTTCTCTTTCTTTTGCCTTCTTCTCTCTCACATTGAGTGGATGGATGGAGTGAGGAAAGCTTTGGTGGTCAGAGGTCGTTGGAGTGAGAGAGGCAAGAGAGTTTATAAATGATAAGAAAGCGTGGAGAGTGTTTCTGGACAAATGAGTGAATTCATTAATTTAATTCATAGCTAAAGTGACAAAAAAAAAAAAAAAACCTACAACGTACAGGTGTTTATGACATTACATGGCCATGTAATATTATTACTCCCTTTATAACTCTATGTAAACAAGCGTTCTTATTTCTAACGGTCACTTACTTGGCCATGTAATATTATAACTTGTAACTTACCTCATCATTTCACATTTGTCTTGCTTCTATATGTTGGTTCCCTGACGATGAATATATGTGCAATTCCAGCAGCTCTTACTTCTTTGGAGTAGAGTGCACATATATTTTGAAACATATGTAGGAATTAAAGCAACTTTTATTTATATGCGTTTTGCTCCATTTATTATTATTATTCATATCTACTCAAAATGCATCACTTCAACTTAGTATCTCTACCTATAAAACGGGTTTGATAAAACGGGTGTGATATCCACATTGAGTGGATGGACAGAGTGAGGAAAGCTTTGGTGGTCAGAGGTCGTTGGAGTGAGAGAGGCAAGAGAGTTTATAAATGATAAGAAAGCTTGGAGACTGTTTCTGGACGGATGAGTGAATTTTGATGTTACCAAAGGGGTACACAACCAGCATGATGCTGCGGGGATAAACCTGCATATGCTGTTGGGCCCCGCTGCTGATATTGAGGGTTGCGTTCTATGCCTTGACCCGAGCATAGAACAGGGCTTGCCCCTTTGAGGGAAATGAATGGAATGCCTGGTGTGTGTCTTACTGTGGCTACCCACTCCTAAAATGAGGAATGAGTCTGGGTATATGATATTTGATGACTTGTATACCTGTTGTTTTATTCGTTGTTGACTAGCTACCTCTATAGGTGTCGTGATTGCTGACTGTTTAGCTAGATACATGTCTAGTTAGCAGAATAGTTTCCTGACTAGCTACCTAGCTGGTCAGTTAGATATTGAGATGGTTAGATTGGTGCTTAGCCAGCTTGATAAGTACCTAGCCAGCCTGATAGGTACCTAGCCAGCCTGATAGGCACCTAGCCAGCTTGATAGGCACCTAGCTAGCCTGATAGGTGCCTAGCCAGCTGGATTGTTGCCTAACCAGCAAGATAGGTGCCTAGCTAATTAGATAGGTATCAAACTGGTTATTTAGGCATCTAGCTGGCTAAATGGGTATCTAAACTGCTGGATAGGCATCAGCCTCGTTAGATTGCCATCTAGGTGGCTAGATGAGTATCTAGGCAGCTACATGGCAATCTAGCTTGTTAAGTCTTTAACCCTTTTGATACCAACCCACCTGAAACCACCTCTGGCTTTGTGGTACAAATGTCTTGTCTTCAAAAGTTCTGAATTAAAATCTTCCACGAAGCCTTAGTCACAATTTGTGTTCCTAACACTGGCTTAATGATAACTAAGTTATTTTACTAAATTCTTTGTTATATTTAAAATTAATTGAAAGAAACACAGAGCATCTCAGCAGAAATATGGTAGCAAAAGAGTTAACCAGTTAAATAGGTATTTCGCCAGCTAGATACTTATTCACTCAAAGGGTGTCTGGGTAACAAAATGGGGGTTCTAGCTAGCTATATATATGACTAGCTAACTAGGTTGGTGTCCAGCTAGCTATCTAGGTGTCTCTGGCTAGCTGCTTACCTAGTTAGGTGTGCAGGTGCTTAGCTAGGTAGATATCGATCTTATGTAATGTTTTGGTGGATATTGATAAACGAAGGGAGTTGATCTCAAATCAAAGCTGTAGATGATGATGTTGATAATGTTTACGTTTTTATGTTTACAGGTGGAACTGGCCCAACTACGGATACTGGATGGGGATGTATGCTCAGGTGTGGACAGATGATGATGGCTCAGTGCCTTGTGATTAGGCATCTTGGTAGAGGTTTGTACATCAAGCTGCTGTCTGTTTATAGAATCGTGCACACACACACACACGTGTATATGGGATCTTTACCTTTATCTCTTAAATACTCTGCTGCAGTTTCTATAGATACATATATAAGCATAATGCCTAAAGATATATAAATGCACATGTTTGTATGCAGAATAAGGCACACACACACATATATGCATGCACATATACACACACAGTATACACACACCAAGCCTCACCTGTTTCCAAAGAAGGTGATATTTCCCTGCAACCGGACAAGTTTTCACAGAAAATTGGAAACAAACTACACCACTCACACGACAGTGACACTCATTTACAGTTGTCATGTGATGTCAAGGCAAAGATACCTTAATATGCATACACACACACATACACAACCTTGTATGTATGTATATATATATATATATATATATATATATATATGTGTGTGTATGTAGTGTATGTATGTATATGTGTGTTCTGTGTGGAGGCGCAATGGCCCAGTGGTTAGGGCAGCAGACTCGCGGTCATAGGATCGCGGTTTCGATTCCCGGACCAGGCGTTGTGAGTGTTTATTGAGCGAAAACACCTAAAGCTCCACGAGGCTACGGCAGGGGATGGTGGCGAACCCTGCTGTACTCTTTCACCACAACTTTCTCTCACTTTTTCTTCCTGTTTCTGTTGTGCCTGTAATTCAAAGGGTCAGCCTTGTCACGCTGAATATCCCCGAGAACTACGTTAAGGGCACACGTGTCTGTGGAGTGCTCAGCCACTTGCATGTTCATTTCACGAGCAGGCTGTTCCGTTGATCAGATCAACTGGAACTAATCGACGTCGTAAGCGACAGAGTGCCAACATGTGTTGTGTATATATGTATGTATACACACACAAACAACTCCTTTCTCTCCCCTCTCTGTATCTTTCTTACCCACCCTTCTTTGTTTTCTCTCATTCACACTCATATGCACAGTGTCTATGTATGTATATACATATGTGTGTATATGTATGTATATATATATATATATATATATATATATATATATATATATATATATATATATGTATGTGTCCACATGCAGACTACTAATTTCTTTCCCTCTGTATCTCTTTTTTTTACCCACCTCCATCCTGTTATCTCTCCTCCCCAATTCTACTGATGCAGTCATTCCATTTAATTTCAGACTGGCGCTGGTCCAAGGACTCCCTCAACGATCCTGTCTACCGAAAGATACTGAGCCTCTTCCAGGATAAACGAACATCTTATTACTCAATACATCAAATCGGTAAGGTCATCCTAGATCAGTGGTTCATATGATCCTTTGGGATCCATATGAGATTTTGTTGTTAAAGTTTGGGTGCCATAAATTGGTTATACTTCTGCAATCATTTAGTGGACTGGACCCCTTTTGGTTCCTATTTTACTTCAAGGGATTCCCATAGCCATTCAAGGTTCAAAAAACAAGTGACTTATTCTTGTTGTTATTACAAACGACCAATTCTTACACAGTCCGCTTTCTGTTGCAGCATCAATGGGCGTATCTGAAGGTAAAACGGTTGGAAGTTGGTTTGGTCCAAACACTATAGCTCAAGTCTTAAAGTAAGTTTGCTGATGATTATTGACAGGAATTTTCGTCTGGTCTTATTTTCTGTCTTTTACATTCTCCATTTCTTGTTCGGTTTCTTTACCATATTCACCATTGTATGTTGGGGTTCTTATGCTCGATTTATTTTTTCAAGATTTTGTAAGTATATGTGTATATATGTGCTTATGTATATGTGGTGTATATATATATATATATATATATATATATAGTCAACAGATGAGATGCACAGATTCTCGTTATAGAAGACACTTAGTAGTGCTCAAATGATTCAAACTTAGACTCCAATGTCTTTACAGGGGATCAGTTTCATGGGGCAATGAATGGCTATAAGAGGGATCAGGTTGAGCAGTTATAGAGGCAATTGTGCAGATAAACAGATTAAATATAACAGTTTGGGTGTGAAATACAAAATATACAAATATGTATAGATGCAAAATGAGAGGAAGCAAAGAGTGGAGACTTTCAGATGATGAATATTGGATCTATTAATATAAATATACCTAATATACCTGCATATAGATAAATGTGTGCATTTATCAATGTATTTGTCTTTGTGCATATGTCTGTGTGTGTATGTGTTTACAGGTGAATATGTATGTGCATTAATATGCATATATGTGTATGTAAGTATGTGTATATATGTGTCTGGTGCCTTGCTGTACTGAAGTAGACCTGTTGATCATGGCAGAATTGACACTGGTGCTGGTGCCACGGAAAAAACACGGGTGCTGGTGCCACGTGAAAAGCACCTAGTATACTCTGTGGAGTGTGGAGGCGCAATGGCCCAGTGGTTAGGGCAGCGGACTCGCAGTCATAGGATCGCGGTTTTGATTCCCAGACCAGGCGTTGTGAGTGTTTATTGAGCGAAAACACCTAAAGCTCCACGAGGCTCTGGCAGGGGATGGTGGCGAACCCTGCTGTACTCTTTCACCACAGCTTTCTCTCACTCTTACTTCCTGTTTCTGTTGTGCCTGTAATTCAAAGGGGCCAGCCTTGTCACACTGTGTCACGCTGAATATCCCCGAGAACTACGTTAAGGGTACACGTGTCTGTGGAGTGCTCAGCCACTTGCACGTTAATTTCACGAGCAGGCTGTTCCGTTGATCGGATCAACTGGAACCCTCAACGTCGTAAGCGACGGAGTGCCAACAACAACAACAACTCTGTGGAGTGGTTGGCATTAGGAAGGGCACCCAGTTGTAGAAACCATGCCAGGACAGGCAATGGAGCTTGGAACAACCCCAAGCCTTACCAGCTCCTGTCAACATGGGAAACGGATGTTAAATGATGATGATGGTGATCATGATGTATGTGTACATGTGCACATATATGTATGTTTATGAATGTATGTATGTATATGTGTGTGCATGTCAATATATGTTATTCTACTGATTCTCTCTCTCTTACACACACACACACACACACACACACATCCTATCTTTATTCTTCATCTTCCTCT
Organism: Octopus bimaculoides; assembly: GCF_046866305.1. Taxonomy (NCBI): domain Eukaryota; kingdom Metazoa; phylum Mollusca; class Cephalopoda; order Octopoda; family Octopodidae; genus Octopus; species Octopus bimaculoides. Next base: position 7,698,265 of record NC_142954.1, read on the forward strand.
CATTAGGAAGCTGTCTGTATATGATGAATGGAGCGCCATTGTCACCCATGTAGCCATGGACAACACCATCATAGAAGATGACATCAGTGAGTATAGTCTCTCTCTCTCTTTTATTCTATCACATGTATTTATTTTTTTTTTTTAGATGATGGGGGGGCAGAGTGTTTACCATATTTATGGGTGTATAAGATGCACTTTTGCTGCACCTTGGGCATGTCTTGTATAGCCCCTGTGTATGGAAACTGGTAGATGGAAACTGAAAGAAGCCTGTTGTATGTGTATATAGGTGCAGGCGTAGCTGTGTGGTAAGAAGGTTCAGTCCCACTGCGTGGCACCTTAGGCAAGTGTCTTCTACTATAGCCTTGGGCTGACCAAAGCCTTGTGAGTGGATTTGGTAGATGGAAACTGAAAGAAGCCCATCGTAAATATATATATATATATATATATATATATATATATATATTTATGTGTGTATTTATGTGTTTGTTTCCCACTCCCATTGCTTGACAGCCGATGCTGGTGTGTTTATGTCCCTGTAACTTAGCGGTTTGGCAAAAGAGAGTGATAAAATATGTTCTAGGCTTACAAAGAATAAGTCCTGGGGTCGATTTCTTCGACTAAAACTATTTTTCTAAGGTGGTGCTCCAGCATGGCTGCTGTCAAAATGACTGAAAAGATGATGAAAGTAAGTGGGTGGTGGAGATGATGGTGATGATGGGTGGTGGAGATGATAGTAATACTGTTGCTGCTGCTGCTACTGCTGCTGTTGCTGAGGTTATGACGATGATGACAATCATTATGATGATGATGATGATGGTTATGATAATGATGGTGTGGTGATGGTGATGATGATGACTGGTGATTATGATGATTATGGTGAGGATGGTGGTTATTATGATGTTGGTGGTGATGATGATGATGGCGATAATGATTATGATAATGAGCATGCTGACAATAATGAAAAGGTGGTGATGATAATGACAAGGGAAATGATAACACTATACCAGGGGTTTTCAAACTTTTTGACTTGCAGACCCCTTTATATTTCAGGCTTTACCTTAGAGACCCCCTTATAAACGCTTATGAAATTTACACATAAATATTTGCTTAAAGTAACATATATTTTTACATTTATTTATTTAGCAGTATTTAACAAATAGGTTTATTGTCAATTAAAAGATTTCGATTAAAAAACATATATAAAATCAAATTGCCCATAAAAAGTATTTGCTGTCTACGGACCCCTGTCTTGTCCTTGCGGACCACAGTTTGAAAACCCCTGCACTAGATGATGGTGATGATTGTGATGATAATATCTACAATGATGATAATCCTTTCTTTCAACTTTCTCTTTCTCTCTTTCTTCCCCAGGGACTTTGTGCAAAAACTTCACCACCAATCGTGATAATGGTCAGCTAGAATCTAAATCCATCTCGGACAGTTCCCCACTAACAGCAGGTTCATCATTAAAAGAGTCCAGTTGGTCACCCTTGTTACTGATTATTCCTCTCAGGCTCGGACTGACCGATATCAATTCTCTATACTTCAACAGTCTCAAGGTAACCTATCTAGCTAAGTCTTGTTTTTTTTGTTGTTGTTTAACCCCTGGCTGGCCTTGATCAGTACATTCTGCCTGTGATCATCTTGTCTTGAGTGGAGGTGCAATGGCCCAATGGTTAGGGCAGCGGACTCGCGGTCATAGGATCGCGGTTTCGATTCCCAGACCGGGCGTTGTGAGTGTTTATTGAGTGAAAACACCTAGAGCTCCACGAGGTTCCGGCAGGGGATGCTGGCGAACCCTGCTGTACTCTTCCACCACAACTTTCTCTCACTCTTACTTCCTGTTTCTGTTGTGCCTGTAATTCAAAGGGTCAGCCTTGTCACACTCTGTGTCACACTGAATATCCCCGAGAACTACGTTAAGGGTACTCGTGTCTGTGGAGTGCTCAGCCACTTGCACGTTAATTTCACGAGCAGGCTGTTCCGTTGATCGGATCAACTGGAAACCTCGACGTCGTAAGCGACGGAGTGCCAACAACAACAACAAACAATATCTTGTCTTGAAATACAGAAGACACGGTTGTTGGCCCTAGTTAAGTTTACTGCAGCTGTAGATCAGTGGTTCTCAACTGGGGTTAATATGGTCCTTAAGGGTCAAATATGACCCTTGGGGATCAATATGGCCCTTTGGGGGTTCATTTGAGGTGGTATCAAAAAAGGTTCCTGGGCTAGTTATGTTTAATAAAAAATAACTTATTTCCCAAAGTTTTATCATCCTCTCCTTCCAAATAGTCACATATACATATGCCTTGAAGTTTCCTATTTCTTTATTGCCCACAAGGGGCTAAATATAGAGGGGACAGACAAAAGGGATTAAGTCAATTACATCGACCCCAGTGTGTAACTGATACTTAATTTATCAACTCTGAAAGGATGAAAAGCAAACTCTACCTCAGTGGAATTTGAACTCAGAACGTAACAGCAGACGAAATACCGTTAAGCATTTCACCCGGCGTGACACTTGCCCAAGGTGCCACGCAGTGGGACTGAACCCAGAACCATGTGGTTCGTAAGCAAGCTACTTACCACACACAGCCACTCATATACATTATATAAAGGTCAATCAGGCATGGCATTGTGGTTGTGAAGTTTTTCTCGCAGTCACGGGGCAAGCAAAAATGAAATTGTGATGGCACCTGTGCCCAGCGTCGCCTTTCTGGCACTTGTGCCCACGGCATGTGTAAGGACTTTCGAGTGAGATCGTTGCCAGTGCCCCTGGACTGGCTCTTGTACGGGTGGCACATAAAACACACCATTTTGAGCGTGGCCATTGCCAGTACCACCTGACTGGCCTTCGTGCCGGTGGCATGTAAAAGCACCCACTACACTCTCTGAGTGGTTGGCGTTAGGAAGGGCATCCAGCTGTAGAAACTCTGCCAAATCAGATTGGAGCCTGGTGTAGCCATCTGGTTTTCACCAGTCCTCAGTCAAATCGTCCAACCCATGCTAGCATGGAAAGCGTATGTTAAACGACGATGATGATGATGACATAGCCACCAGTTCAGTCTCACTAACTTTCCACTGTCCCCTCAGTGTCTTGTGTGTGAACTGAAGCGGTTTAGCACCAAGCAAGGTATTTCCTTCAATGAATTCTACTCAAATATTTCGTTCCCATCTGAAACAAATATTTTTCTTAATTTCTTCTATTTTCCAGATGTGTCTGTCATTAAAACAATCAGTAGGAATTATTGGTGGGAAACCGAACCATGCTCATTGGTTTATCGGTACTTTTGGTAAGTTGTAAACTGATTCTTTTCTAATTCTGCAATTTGGAAATTTTGTAATGTTGCAAACTGTTTGGCATCACTTGAAAAAGACATTTAATTGAGTTAGAGAATATAGATATACAGAGTCCCTTTTGAGCTTTTTCTAGAATAGCCAATTGTGTGGATCATCATATTAAGTAAGGATTCCATAGGCTGAGTATCCTGTCATCAGAGAGGGAGAAGTGAAAGAGATGTAAAAGCAAGGGGAGGTCCCCAGTCGATGATGTTAGTGTATCCCAGTTTGTCAAGAATGGGGGAAAGTATCAAAGTAAAATAGGAATGCATTAGGGAGATCCGTGATCAAATGAAAAATATAGTTATAGGTAATATCCAATAGCAGTTTCAAATGAAAATGTTCAATGGTTGTGGAGGCGCAATGGCCCAGTGGTTAGGGCAGCGGACTTGCGGTCATAGGATCGCGGTTTCGATTCCCAGACCGGGCATTGTGAGTGTTTATTGAGCGAAAACACCTAAAGCTCCACGAGGCTCCAGCAGGGGATGGTGGCGAACCCTGCTGTACTCTTTCACCACAACTTTCTCTCACTCTTACTTCCTGTTTCTGTTGTGCCTGTAATTCAAAGGGTCAGCCTTGTCACACTGTGTCACGCTGAATATCCCCGAGAACTACGTTAAAGGTACACGTGTCTGTGGAGTGCTCAGCCACTTGCATGTTAATTTCACAAGCAGGCTGTTCCGTTGATCGGATCAACTGGAACCCTCGACGTCGTAAGCGACGGAGTGCCAACAACGTTCAATGGTAATCCATGGTGAGGAATAGTGGGAGTTACCATTTCCAGTTTTGAATAGAGAATGTTGCAATTATGTAATTCGCATGTGGAATTTCAGTTCGAGTCTTATAAACATACACACATCCCGCATATGTATATGTGTGTGTGTTTGTCCTTCAGTGTGTCTGATTGCTCCAGCCCGTGTTCCTTTCCACACACTTTCTGGCTCCTCCCTGGCTAATGTAACCTTTGACCTCTCTGTATTTCAGAGGATGAACTGATCTACCTTGACCCACACACCA
>NC_142954.1:7712620-7725120 GCF_046866305.1 Octopus bimaculoides
CGGCCTGAGGCTATAGTAGAAGTCACTTTCCCAAGGTGCCACGCAATGGGAATGAACCTGGAACCATGTGGTTGGTAAGCAAGCTACTTACCACACAGCCACTCCTACATGGTTCTCTGGGAATATGTACCATGTCTATCTAGGAGAATAACCAGCCATTGACCACAGTTCACTTTGATATTAGTCATGGATATGTATTATATCTGAGGGAATAACCAACTGTAGGTGACAATCCCTCCTGAGTTTGATAAAGAAATATTAGATTCATATGGTAGAATGTGTGGCTGACAATAATTGTCCATGTAAACTTTGATAAAGGATAGGCACTAAGTTATGTGGGCATTTGTCCGACGAGTGACCACAGTCTACCTTGATGTTAGTAGTGAATATACAGCAGGTTTGTATTGGAGAATGTCCAGTCACAGACAGCTGCCTTCTTAGATGTTGGTAGTCAACAGGTTTAATGTTGGATTGTCGAACCATTGATGAAGGTGAGATGGTCACACCATCTGACCTCTGTGCTGAGATATCAACAATTAATTCAATAATGATCCAGTAAGTTACCACATGGTGTGATCAGATGAATCAGAAATTCAGTTGACATTTACAAATCATAGGTTCGAACATACAGGTGTCTTCTGTTTGTGTATGTGTATATGTATATATATATATATATATATATGTGTGTGTGTGTGTGTGTGTGTGTGTGATATGTATGTATGTATGTGGGAACATACACAAATATATATTTAATCCTATCTGCTATGAGAAGCTGGCAGAGTCGTTTTCATCCTTTTGGGGTCGATAAATTAAGTACCAGTTACGCACTGGGGTCGATGTAATCGACTTAATCCTTTTGTCTGTCCTTGTTTGTCCCCTCTATGTTTAGCCCCTTGTGAGCAATAAAGAAATAAGACTCGTTAGTACGTTGGGCAAAATGCTTAGCGGTATTTCGTCTGTCTTTACGTTCTGAGTTCAAATTCCACCGAGGTCAACTTTACCGTTCATCCTTTCGGCGGGGTCGATAAATTAAGTACCAGTTGCGTACTGGGGTCGATCTAATCGACTGGCCATCCTCCCCCCAAATTTCGGGTCTTGTGCCTTGAGTAGAAAAGAATCTTATCTGCTATAGGCACAACGTCTAAATGAAAGTGATAAGAGTTGTCTCCCTTGAACATGTGTACATTCATTGACAGCAACAAGACACAAAAACGGGCTGCTGCTGCTCCTACTACTACTACTACTACTACTACTACTACTACCACTGCTGCTGCTGCTGGACACATTCAATAAAGAATACCACCAAATATAGAATAGGTAATTTAGTGCCAAAGTATGGAGCTTTCTTCAGAGAAAACCTTTTATTTTGGACGGAAATCTCAGTATATATATATATATATATATATATATATAAATAGTAAATGAGTATATGCATATATACGTACAGGTATGTGCATACGGACATCCACCTGTATGTATAGGTGCATATCTGGGTACAGGACATTGCAAACAAAACGTAGACGAGAAAACACACAAGCCACATAGAGAACATTCTCCTTCATCAGCTACCCCCGTTTTAACACCGGCGTTTCGAAGAGCTATATATATATATAATTTTCTAGTGGTCATGCTGGGGCACCGTGTCTTGAAAGTGTTTTAGCTCATCAGATTGACGTTAGAAATTATTTTAAGTCTGATACTTATTGTATCGGCAATCTTTTGCCGAACCGCTAGGTTACGGGACGTAAAAGAACGAACTCTGTCGAGCAGCGAGGGGAGACAAACACGAACATAAAGTCTCATACCCCCACCCCGCATATCTATCTATCTGTCTGTCTGTCTATCTGTCTATCTATCTGTCTGTTCAGCCATTCATTTTTCTGTCTGTCTGTCCGTCCATTTATCAGTCTGTCTGTCTGTCTGTCCGTCCATTTATCTGTCGGTCTGTCTGTCTGTCTGTCCGTCCATTTATCTGTCTGTCTGTCTGTCTGTCCGTCCATTTATCTGTCTGTCTGTCCGTGCATTTGTCTGTCTGTCTGTCTGTCCGTCCGTCCATTTGTCTGTCTGTCTGTCTGTCTGTCTCTTCTCTTTCACACGCTTTTACACACTTTCCGCCTATCGCCCCCCCCTCCTTCACACACTCTTGCACATTTCCTCTCTCTCTCTCTCTCCCCCTTATACTAAAACCTTTAACCAAAGATCGAGGCTCAACAATTGACGTTGAAGAATCTAAGGGAAGAAACGGGAATCTAAGGGAAGTAACTAAGTTCTTCACCTGATTGCGTAAATAATAATGTAGTTACTTCCCATGCCTTCACACACCGATTCCAAGTTTCACTCTTAGAGAGAGGTAGCAAAAAGAAGAAAAAGAAGCGGAAGAAGGGGAGGAGGCGGAGGGAAAGTGGCAGAAGGGGAACGTTGTGTAATTTTGTTAAATTAGAACTTCTCTCTCTATGACAGGTAATTGCTTCGTCGATTTTTCAGAATGCTGACCGTCAAGGAATTTCATAAAGTCAAGACATTATATACGACGGGCTTCTTTCAGTTTCCGTCTACCAAATCCACTCACAAGGCTTTGGTTGGCCCGAGGCTATAGTAGAAGACACTTGCCCAGGGACTGAACCCGGGACCATGTGGTTGGAAAGCAAGCTTTTTACGACACAGCCACGCCTGCGCCTATTTTGTTATTCTTTTATTTGTTTCAGTCAGTTGACTGCGGCCATGCTGGAGCACCACCTTTAGTCGAGCAAATCGAACCCAGGACTTATTCTTTGTAAACCTAATATTTATTCTAACGGTCTTTTTTTTTTGCCGAACCACTAAGTTACGGGTACATAAACACACCAGTATCGGTTGTTAAGCGATGAATATATATAGTAGAAGACACTTGCCTAAGACGCCAAGCAGTGGGACTGAACCCGGAATCATGTGGTTGGTAAGCAAACTACTAACCACACAGCCACGCATGCGCCTATATTCAAATTTCATAAACGAATATATAAATAACAGCTTATCGAGTATATTTCATTCAGTTTTGCCGTGATACATTGGCTAATATAGTTGTGGACACACACACACCCACACACACAGATGTGGACGCACATACACACGTAAATGCTCAAACACTACCACGTAGACAAGCACACTCACATACACACAAACACTCACTCTCACTCGCGCGCGCGAAATTAAGTTGAGATGGTCATGGGCAGAATGTCATACCCCTTTAACCACAAGCTCACCTCGTTAATCAAAGCGGACCTGGGGTTAAAGAACAAGAAAGTGATCATTATTTTTATCGCGGTCCCAGGATCACAAACATTCGAGGAAGGCTGTTCTAATCAAATGGATCCACGTAGCTTGTTGCTACTTCCTTTTATCGGCCCCAGGAAGAGGAAAGTCACCGTCGACATCGACGAAATTCGAACTGGAGACGTAAAGGGATGGAAATGAAAACCGCAAGGCATTTTGTTCGACTCACTGTGTGAGTTCGAATTCTGGCGCCGCAAACGTACGCGAGACCACGTGTTTGCGCGTCGGACTTCTCAATCATAAAGCCATGCTAGAATCTATGTAGAAAGAAAAGCTAGTAGGATATGGTCTGAGGAAGATTTGGCTGCTATTTCTAACAATTATAGCAGCCAGGTAGATGTCTCCCCTCTTCCTCGATTGTTATTTGTTTTCATTGGTCTGTTGTATTAGTGTAGACAAGGGCAGCAACTCCTCTCTCCCTTCTATGGATTTTCTAATAGAGTTATCTCTTCTGCTCTTTCTTACCTTCCCACCTCTCCATGCATGCATGTGTGTGTGTGTGTGTGTGTGTGTGATCAATACAACTTCCATCGCCTTTATTTCTATTCATCCTGGGCTACGTACAACATCAGTGGAGGCGCAATGGCCCAGTGGTTAGGGCAGCCGACTCGCGGTCATAGGATCCCGGTTTCGATTCCCAGACCGGGCGTTGTGAGTGTTTATTGAGCGAAAACACCTAAAGCTCCACGAGGCTCTGGCAGGGGATGGTGGCGAACCCTGCTGTACTCTTCCACCACAACTTTCTCTCACTCTCACTTCCTGTTTCTGTTGTACCTGTAATTCAAAGTGTCAGCTTTGTCACACTGTGTCACGCTGAATATCCCCATGAACTACGTTAAGGGCACAAGAGTCTGTGGAGTGCTCAACCACTTGCAGGTTAATTTCACGAACAGGCTGTTCTGTTGATCGGATCAACTGGAACCCTTGACGTCGTAAGCGACGGAGTGCCAACTCGTACGTCATCAACGTTCTTTCAATCACTTTGAATTTATAACCTAGTACCCGATTCTCGCTCTGCATGCAGTAACAGTGGATACTGGATTCTGGTGAGACTCAAAAGAAGTAGAAATCCAGGTGTAAGAATGCCACTGCCGGTGCTGGGCGTTTGTCGCCTGCCTAATATATTTGTTGATTCTTAACACTATATGTCTATAAGAAATACTTTCTCGAGACGAAGAGCGCAGATTAGAAGGCTTTCAACACTATGTATATACTTCGAGTGTGATATACAGATTACTAATTTGAACTAATACTGCTTCCTTTGCTACTATATATATATATATATATAGTATGGATGCGTGTATATTTATGTGCACACATTTTTACACACACACACACACACACACACACACACACACACACACACACATTTTAATTATTTTTTGTACACGTTTCAGTCATTTGAATGCAGCCATGCTGGAGCACTGCCTGAATGGGATTTCTAGTCTGAACTAAATGAAAGAATTTCCCTCTCGCAAAAAGTATTTCTTGAAAATATTTCTTAAAATTAAAGATTTATCCTCTTCCTACCATTTCCATTCAGTCCGTTGGCTCCTTGCTAATTCTTTCTTTTTTCTTTATTCTTAATCATTTGCGTTTTATTCTTTCTTTTGTCTTTTAGTTGTTTCATTCATTGGACTGCAGTCATGTTGGGACACTGCTTTGAAGGGTTTAGTGGAACAAATCGTCCTCACTACTTATTTCGTGTCTGATACTTATTTTATCGGATTCTTCTGTTGAAATGTTAAGTTACAGGGTCGTAAGCAAAACAACATCGGTTATGAAATAGTGGTGGCGGAACAAACACAAACATACACTTATCTATCTATCTATCTATCTATCTACCTGTCTGTCTGCTTGTCTGCCTGCCTGTCTGTTTACCTAATTGTCTGTATATCTATCTATCTATCTATCTATCTATCTATCTATCTCTGTCAGTTTGTCTGTCTGTCTGTCTATCTACCTTATATATCTGTCTGTCTGTCTATCTATCTATCTTATCTATCTGTCTGTCTGTCTGTCTACCTGCCTGCTTGCCTGCCTGCCTGTCTGCCTTTCTGTCTATCTGTCTGTCTGTCTTTCTGTCTGTTTACCTAATTGTCTGTATATCTATCTATCTATCTATCTATCTATCTATCTATCTATCTATCTATCTATTTGTCTGTCTGATTGTCTGCCTGTTTGTGTGTGTGTGTGTGTGTGTGTGTGTGTGTGTGTGTGTGTGTGTGTGTATTGACCGAGGTTTGTTATTTGTCTCAAAAAACTTCCATATAAAGGAAAGAAAAAAGAAAGAAATATTTAAAATTTCTTTTTCTTTTCTCCATGATTGACCACTGGCTACTAAAGCTTCCTTTATTTATTCTCTCTTTGTTTATTTTCCGTTGTTCCATTCTGTTGAAGAGCGTAGGCTCGAAACATAAAAGACTTTCTCACCTTCTCGAGCGTTAAACTAATACACCTGTTTGTTGTTTATTCACCTGTCTTCGTCCTTTGTTTATATATATATAACTTGTACATACATACGAAGGGATGCTAAAAAGTTTCTGGGTTTAAGGGTATCGCGAAAGGCCCAACTCTCTGAGTTTTTTTACAAGGCTTAGAAAAACTGAAGGACCGCTGCAATAGTTGTGAGAATCTGAGAGGGGAATATGTTGAATAAAATCCTAGTTAACTGAGCCTCCTGTATTTTCGTTTACCCAAAGCCAGGAACTTTTCAATACACCTTCATGTGTGTGTGCGTGTGTTTGTGTTTGTGTGTGTATATAACTTGTACATACAGCACGCACATACTCTTTTTACTCTTTTACTTGTTTCAGTCATTTGATTGCGGCCATGCTGGGGCACCGCCTTTAGTCGAGCAAATCGACTCCAGGGTTTATCTTTGTAAGACTAGTACTTATTCTATCTGTCTTTTTTTGCCGAACCGCTAAGTTACGGGGACGTAAACACACCAGCATCGGTTGTCAAGCGATGTTGGGGGGACAAACACAGACACACATACATATACAGACATATACATACATATACATATATACGACGGGCTTCTTTCAGTTTTCGTCTACCAAATCCACTCACAAGGCTTTGGTCGGCCCGAGTCTATAGTAGACGACACTTGCCCAAGGTACCACGCAGTGGGACTGGACCCGGAACCATGTGGTTGGTAAGCAAGCTACTTACCACACAGCCACTCCTGCGCCTATACACATATGCAGAATTCAATGTGTTGCGGTTGATCTGATTCCTCGTGTTTGACGCAACGATTATAGCATGTCTCGAAAAAAAAAGAACAAGAAAACAAAAACAAAAAGAAGCAGAAAGAAAACCTTAATAACCTCCCCCACCAACGCACTAAAAAGAAACAACATAAAAAGAAATTAAAAAAAAAATATATAGAAATAGAAATAAAGAAAGCTTTCAGGATTCGCAGAGTAGAGTAAGGTTGTAAAAACACTTGCTCCCTTAAAGTTGAAAAGCGGGAAGCGGAGAGAGGGATGCGGATGGGGAAGTAGAAGGGTGGCTTATGGCAATAAAAAATAAAATGAAAAAAGATCGTGGTTTTGGCGCTATAAAAATGTTTGTAATAACGTAGAAGCAGCAGAGATGTCTTTATCGATATGTGCTTTTGAAACATATGTGAATATCAATCATCTGATATTCAGCCGAAGTGCCCGCCCACCCATCCCCTTCCACCAATATGATTCTCATATATATATATATACATACACACACACATGGCAATATTATATCTGTGTTCTGTTAGTGTAAGTGGAATGAGTATGTATGTGCTTGTGTGTGTATATGTATGTGTGTGTGCATGCATGTATGCGTGCGTATCTATGTAAGTATGTGTAAAGATAGGTGTGAATATATTTTATAAATGTGTATGTATATATATATATATATATATGTATATATATATATATATATATACATACACACCAACACACATATGTACGTATTTGTATGTATGTATGTATGTATGTATGTATGTATGTATGTATACAATGGGGGTCTTAAAAGACATGTTAGGATCCACAATGAGCAGAACTTACTTGCAGGTATTGGTAGTGCAAATCAAAGGTGCAATCTGTGTGGGTGTTTTTTCAAAACACTGTCTGGTTTAAAAAGCCACATCAGACGCCATGAAAGGGCTAAGGTGTAGGTGCAGGAGGTGGTCAAACTCTGTTTAAGGAGTAGACAACCACCATGTATGTATACACAGAGAAAGAGATGTATAATATACATGTAGGTGCAGGAGTGGGGACCTAAGTTACGGGGACCTAAACACACCACTATCGGTTGTCAAGCGATGTTGGGGGACACACACACACACACACACACACACATATATATATACATATATATATGACGGGCTTCTTTCAGTTTCCGTCTACCAAATCCACTCACAAGGCTTTGATCGGCCCGAGGTTATAGTAGAAGACACTTGCCCAAGCTGCCACGCAGTGGGACTGAACCCGGAACCATGTGGTTGGCAAGCAAGCTACTTACCACACAGCCACTCCTGCGCCTATATATATATATATAATTACACACACACACAAGCATATAGATCTTCGTTTATATGTAGATAGGCATATAACCTAGCGACCACTGAACCACGATGTCGTCATCGTCGTTGTTAATGTTTGTCACTGGTGTCTGTTGCATTTTAGTTGCACATGCTGCTGTTGCTCTTGTTACCGCCGCTGCCGCCGCCGCCACTGCCGCCGCCGCCACTGCCGCCGCCGCCACTGCCGCCGCCGCCACTGCCGCCGCCGCCACTGCCGCCGCCGCCACTGCCGCCGCCGCCACTGCCGCCGCCGCCACTGCCGCCGCCGCCACTGCCGCCGCCGCCACTGCCGCCGCCGCCACTGCCGCCGCCGCCACTGCCGCCGCCGCCACTGCCGCCGCCGCTGCCGCCGCCGCCACTGCTGCCGCCGCCACTGCCGCCGCCGCCGCTGCTACTACTGCTGCTGTTATTTTTGTTGTTGTTGGTGGTGCTACTTACATTCCTGTTATTACTGTTACATTTTTTTTGCGGCAATGTTTTATGGGAAGGTGGTAGGTCTGGGGCAGATGGTTCGCAATAGTCGTCTTTGTTACTATAGTCGTAGTCGGCGTCGTCGTGGTTGTTGTTGTTGATGCAGCTCTTGTTGTTTCTGATATCTTTTTTTTTAATGCTGCAATTATTGCTGTTCCTTTTGTCGATGTAGTTTTTCTTACTTTTCTGTACTTATTTTTTGCTATTTTTCTCTGACCTTTTGCTTTTGCAGTCGCTGTAAGTATAATTTTTGTTGCAGTTAGTGTTGTAACGGCATTTGTTGTTTTTGCTACAGTTGCAGTAGGAAGCATTCTTGTTGTTGTTGTTGTTGTTGTTGTTGTTATTATCATTATTAGCAGTAGTAGTGGTAGTAGTAGTAGTAGTAGGAGTAGTAATAGTAGTAGGAGTAGTAATAGTAGTAGGAGTAGTAATAGTAGTAGTAGTAGCTGCTGTGAGCTTTGATAATGTAGATAACACTACAGTTGTTTTTGTAGTTGCTCTTGTTTATGGTTGTTTTATCGGTTCAGGTATGCAACAAGTATTGTCATAGTAGTAGTACTAGTAGTGTGAAGGCGCGTGGCTTAGTGGTTAGGGCATTCGGCTCACGATCGTAAGGTCGTGAGTTCAATTCCCGGCGATGCGTTGTGTCCTCATGCAGTCCTTTGTACCGAATAGCGCACATGAAAATGTGCGCTTCTTGAGGAGGAGCCATTGTGCTTAAATTATTAGTATAAATTAATGTTTCGCCGTTGCGTCCCCCATTACCTCGTTCAGGGGTTGTGCTTGTAGTCTGGAACACGAGATCCACTAGTATGCATACTTATACCAGCGGATTTGGACTTTATAGGTATAATTTTGAAGGCTTGAAGAAAATTCCTTGCATGGAGATATAATGAAATTTCACGTTTACTGTTCAAGCCAAATAGTTCTAAAATATTCTGTTTTCTGTTGCCCATAAGTAACAACAGCTACTACCTACGTTGCGTGCTTTTGCTTTCACAACAATACTATGGTTTATCACAGGGTTGCTTTTACCTCCGTCTTTCGCCAAAAGTGATATACTGAGATTATTTCGGGAGCTAAATGGGAGAGTGAACATCAGGAGACACTAAGAGCACCAGGAAACTCGCACGAATATGATATTCCTATAGAGTAGAATTAAAGGAATAATAAAAAAAAATAAATTAGTATTAACTTCACTAGAATTTCGACTTCAAGTCAAAATAAGTTATCTCCCCGTACAAAAATGTTTGTTTTTACGATTTGTCTTTTGTTTTTCTGCTGAGATGTGGATTATCACCCCTTAAAAACAAATATGTGAAAGCGCACGGTTTTAGTGGTTAGGGTGTCAGCATCATGATCGCAAGATTGTGGTTTCGATTCCTGGACCGGGCGACGCATTGTGTTCTAGAGCAAAACGTTTCGTTTCACGTTGGTCCAGTCCACTCAGCTGGCAAAAAATGAGCAGCCCTGAATATTACTCTATATAATTAATATAACCATGTGCACGTTTTCCACTCGTTGGGAACAACTAGTACATGATTCTGGGAATTATATTTCTTTGGCAGTCCATTATGAAGAGAAACAGATATTTTCGGTAAGAAAGTATTGATTTCGAAACCATGGTCTACGGATAACTTTGTATTTATTTCTATAATTTTCACTAGTCTCACCCGTATGTTTTTGCTTCGCTAAATTTTTTCTTTGAGAGCTATTCGGTGATCTTCCTCTAGCACATTAGCAGTCCACTTAGTGGTCTCTTTTATATATACATATACAATAATCCTTTTGAGATCTCAGATAATTTTTTCTGAATCTCCTGATTCTTTTAATGTGCTAGTTTCCTGGTATTAAATTGATATTAATTAATATCCAATTTTTTACCCTACTATTTTAATTATATATATATATATATATATGTCTGTGTGTGTATTTGTCCCCCATCACCGCTTGACAACTGGTATTGGTGTGTTTACGTCCCCGTTACCTAGCGGTTCGGCAAAACACACCGATATGATATGTACCAGGCTTAAAAAAGAAATAAGTAGTGGGGGGTCGATTCATTCGACTAAAAGCTCTTCAAAGCGGTGCCCCAGCATGGCCGCGGTCTAATGACTGAAACAAGTAAAAGGTAACAGACATGCAATTGCTAAAATTAAAACAAAACCAAGAAATGAAATAACAACACAAAAGCAACAACGGCGCTGTAGTGAGATCGAAACAGTCACACAGAGAATTTGCTGTCGAGGGTGATAACATTGGTCTGAGTTATTTCCCCTTAAAACATAGTAGTTTTGGAATGGTCGTAATTGAGCTGGTCGTCCGTCACAGCGTAAAGTAGATAAACTCACCAGAGACACTGGATCCCCGCCCAACCATTGAAGGCCTTCCTTAACTAATGCAAGACCAAAATGGATGGTGCGTGCGGGTTAAAAATGTCTGAGCAAACTCGACCAGATGATGTTGAAAACATAGTAGCACAAAAAACTGTGGTTTTGCGATCATGCAAGCAACACAATTATTCGATCTCGTGTCCTGCTTAAATTATGGAGGCGCGTGGCTTAGTGGTTAGGGTGTTGGACTCATGATCGTAAGAAACGTTAGCACGCCGGGCGAAATGCTTAGCGGTATTTCGTCTGCCGCTACGTTCTGAGTTCAAATTCCGCCGAGGTCGACGACTTTGCCTTTCATCCTTTCGGAGTCGATTAAATAAGTACCTGTTACGCACTGGGGTCGATATAATCGACTTAATCCGTTTGTCTGTCCTTGTTTGTCCCCTCCGTGTGTAGCCCCTTGTGGGTAGTAAAGAAACAACACGCACACAGACACACATATAAACATATATATCCATTCATTTATATTAATATATATAAATATATAAATTTATATGTATATTGGGTTGGCCAAGAAGTCCTTTCGTTTTCCAAACAAAAATAAGACACAAGTCTCGAACACAAAGCGATTTATTCAATCAATTATATAATATACCGATTCGTTCCACTACCTTCTGCGATTTGGTGACCAAATCCATTGTATTCTGCTCTAAGAGTTTCCTATCTTTACTGGTGAAAAAGTCTTCTGGGTAAATTCTTACGTGCTCTTTAAAGTTGAAGGTCTGTCTGTCTGTCCATTCAATGAATTTTGAAGTGACTGGAAGAGGTAGAAATCTGAAGTTCTAAGGTCGGATAAATATGGAGAGTGTGACAGAACTTCCCAGCCAAGCCTCAGTAATGTTTGCCGCATCTGCAAAGAACTGAGTGGTCTGGTATTATCGTGATGGAAGACAATGCCTTTATGACTAATTATCAAAATGATGGACGTTTCTGGAGGGTCGCTGCGTTTAATTTGTCCAGCTGGTCACAGTACACATCCGAATTGATAGTCCTGAACGTGGGAAGAAAATCGTAAAAGGTAACGTCAAATCAATCTCACCTTCTTCGGGTGAAGTCTTGCGTTGAAAGTGATTTGTGACGGTTCGCTGCGCTTCCTGCATGATCGTTTACGCTTCACATTGTTATAGACGATCCAGTTTTTCGTTCCCTGTCACCATTTTCTTCAAACAAAGGCTCATTTTCTTCATATTTCTGTAACAAATCGCTGATGGAAATCCGTCGGGTGAGATTAGCCTCATTCAGTTAATGTGGATACCAAACTCTAAGCCTGCTGATACAGACAATAGCCAGGCTGGAGCAAATGGTCTTCAACACTCGATTTGGATATTTACTCTTTACTCCTTACTCTTTTAGTCTAGCAAATCGACCCCAGGACTTATTCTTTGGAAGCCTAGTACTTATTCTATCGGTCTCTTTTGCCGAACCGCTAAGTTACGGGGACGTAAACACACCAGCATCGGTTGTCAAGCGATGTTGGGGTGACAAACACAGACACAAACACACACACACACACACACACACACACACACACACACACACACACACACACACACACACACACACACATATACATATATACGACGGGCTTCTTTGGTCGGCCCGAGGCTATAGTAGAAGACACTTGCCCAAGGTGCCACGCAGTGGGAATGAACCCGAAACCATGTGGTTGGTAAGCAAGCTACTTACCACACAGTCACTCCTACGCCTATTTGTGGAATATCCACGAACATCCTGGCCAAGTAACGGGATTTGGT
>NC_142954.1:7727620-7735120 GCF_046866305.1 Octopus bimaculoides
ATATATATATATATATATATATATATATACATAATTACATGTATATATAGGAATATATATATATTCATATATGCAATTATATATATGCTCATATATCTATTTATATGCACACCTAGATGTATATAGCCATTCACGCATACACATATGTACATGTATTCATGTATATGTATATATATAGATACACATATGCACACTCATACATACATAAATACATACATACATACATACATACATACATACATATATGTACATATATTTATTCACTTAATTATATACGCACATATATATACACATATATATGCAATTTAGTCTGAAACATCATATTCCTTTATATTTTTACCATTTTTTCCCCTAATAACTGCGTTTATGTTTACTTTTGTTTTAACAGCCTCGTCTTCTGGTCATTTTGTACATTTGTGACGGGTGTATATAATATACATACATACGTATACATGTATATACATATATTTAAGTTTGTGTACATTTACATATATATCCAAATATATATATATATATATATATATATATATATATATATATATATATATATACATGCACACATACATATATATATGTATATATATATTTATGTGTATGTATGCATATGGGCATGTGTGTGTATGTATATGAATGACTGTTGTGCGAGCATGATTGTATATGTATGCATGTATGAATGTATGTATGTATGTATGTATGTATGCGTATGTTAGCAGACGGGTTTAACATATTGCTAATGTCCTGTCGTCTTGTCGAAAATGAAAGTGAAAGTGGTCAGTTGTGTTCACGTGACATCGTTGATGGAGTTTGAGTGTTTGATGTTTGGAACATTGGAAAAGAAGTAAAGAAAAATAAAAACGAACGGAAAGAGAATAAATTAAAAGAAAAAAAAAAAAAAGAAACCAAAAACAAAGACAAAAACGATAACGGAAATACGACGAAAGCATAACAGCTACAACTCATAAATCTACATGCAGGCAATCGTGGCAGTACCTATGTACGTATATGTATATATGTATATATATATATATATACGTATATGTATATATGTATATATATATATATACATATATGTATATATATATGTATGTATATATATATATATATATATATATATATATATATATATATACATATATATATATGCATACGCACACATACACATACACACACACATATATATGCATATGTATGTACATGCTTATATATTTATATATACGTCTGTGTATGCTTATAAATATATACACATGCATATGTATATATATTTATGTATATTTTTGTATGTATGCTCATACGCATATGTATATGCACAAACACTGACTGAATCATGCGGCGTAATAATAATAATAATAATAATAATAATAATAATAATTATAATAATGATGATAATAATAATAATAATAATAATAATAGTAAAATGATGATGAAGATGATGCTAGTAATAATAACGGCTGACAAGTAATACTACAATTATACTATTACTACTACTACTACTACTACTACTTCTACCACCACTAATCGTAATAATAATAATAATAATAATGATAATAATAATGATAATAGATAGAAAAGGAATAAAGATGGTATTTATGTTAGGGACGATCTCAAATTTTCAAAGGAGGATAGAGGGGTTCGATCCTCGTTCGATTGGTATAGATTTTGCGTTTCACTTGGGAAGACGATGGTAGTGTGTTTCGTCCTCAATAGGCTTAGAACTCAAAAGGTGTTAAAGTGACCACTGTTTGGCATAAAATTGCTCCTCAACGCATTTCAGTCTCTGCTCCACCAACACAGAAACACTGTTTCCTCACTCTGACGTTTTTACCGCTACTGTAGTGGACAGTGCTTTTCCGGACTGCCTGTTGTCTTCTCATGCCATTTTCATCTTCCGGCATGATGCCATCACGGTCTAACTCATCACTACTCGTCTCGTCATTGCTATAATACCCTCACCCCGCTACCCTCAACACAGGCCATGTTCAGTTCCAACCTCACCAAGAACGTCATTCTTCGGCCCATGTTCCCCACCCCTCAACTGATAGCTGCTTAAGTGATACACTAACCGCGTCGATTGTCAATGGTTTCGGAAGGTCTGAGAAGAACTGGGGGAGTGAGGTGGGACGGGTGGATGGGTTAGTCGATTTCGTTGGGCCCCGAATGGAAGAGAGGCAAAGTCGACCTCAGCGGGATTTGAACTCGGAACGTTAAGAGCCAGAAGAAATACTACAAGGCATTTTGTTTCTGTCAATAATAATTGTTTCTAGTTTAGCTAGTTTTGAGAGGAGGGGCTAAATCGATACTTTTCAACCCTGGTAATTGACTGATACTTTATTTTAGGATGAAAGGCAAAGTTCACCTTGGCAGGATTTGAACTCAGGACGTAAAGACGGAAGAAATGCTGTTGGACATATCGTCCGGCGTGCTAACAATCCTGGCAGCTCGACGCCTTCAATAATAATAATAATAATAATAATAATAATAATAACAATGGTTTCAAATCTTGTCACAAGGCTAACAATTGCATCGACCCCAGTGTTTCACTGGTACTTATTTTATCGACCCCGAAAGGATGAAAAGGCAAGGTCGACCCAGGCAGAATTTGAACTCGGAACATAGCGACGGAAAAATGCCGCTAAGCTTTTTGCCCGGCGTGCTAACAAATTTGCCAGCTCGCTGTCTTAATAATAATAATAATAATAATAATAATAATAATCCTTCCTGTAAGGCCTGAAATTTTGTGGGAGGAGACCAGTTGATTACATTGACCCCTAGTGTTTAACTGGTACTTAATTTATCGACCCCGAAGAGATGAAAGGTAAAGTCGACCTCAGCGGAATTTGAACTCAGAACGTAGAGACGGGCGAAATAGTGCTAAGCATTTCGTCCAGTGCGCTAATGATTCTGCCAGCTCGCAGCAGCAGCAGCAGCAGCAGCAATAATAATAATAATAATAATAATAATAATAATAATAATAATAATAATAATAATAATAATAATAATAATAATAATAATAATAATAATAATAATAATAATAATAATAATAGAAAAATCCCAGCAATGGCTGAGAAGCTCAGGACTCAAAGCAGAGACTGAAGGATTTTTAATTGCTGCACAAGACCAAAGCCTCCCCACCAGAAATTACCAAAAACACATAATGAAAAGAAATATAACAAGTAACTGTAGAATATGTGGAGATCGACAAGAAACAATAAATCATATTATCTCTGGCTGCCCAGTCCTGGCTAAGAAGGAATATATTCACAGACACGACAGAGCTGGGACCTATATACACTGGAAGCTATGCCAACATTATGGAATAGCAACAGAAATAAGATGGTATAAACACACGCCAGAAAAGGTCACAGAAAACGAGAAAGCAACCATACTCTGGGATATGCCAATACACACAGATAGAGAAATTAAGGCAAATAGACCAGATATAGTTGTCAAAGATCATGAAGGAAAAAAATGCCTTCTAATTGATGTTTCAATACCAGCAGATGACAACGTTTCTCTAAAAGAAATGGAAAAACTTTCAAAATACAAAGACCTGGAAATAGAGATAACTCGAATGTGGAATCTAAGAACAGAAACAATTCCTATCATAGTAGGTGCCTTAGGTATAATAAAAAAATATTCAGACAAATACATAACAAAAACACCAGGACTTACAAATATATATAACATACAGAAAATTGCACTACTGGGTACTGCACACATTCTACGCAAAACACTTTCAATACAGTAAACATAAGAGCACCACAGCAAACCACAGCACATACCCAAGGCGCACAGAGCTGCGCTCGGTAGTGAAGTGAAAGCACGTTATAAAAATAAATAATAATAATAATAATAATAATAATAATAATAATAATTCTCTCTATTATAGGCACAAGACCTGAAATTTTGGGGGAGGGGCCAGTCGATTAGATCGACCTCAGTACACAACTGGTACTAAATTTATCAACCCCGAGAGGATGAAAGGCAAAGTCAACCTCGGCGGAATTTGAACTCAGAACGTACAGACGAACTATATGCCGCTAAGCATTTTGCCCGCCACCTTTTACTCTTTACTCTTTTACTTGTTTCAGTCATTTGACTGCGGCCATGCTGGAGCACCGCCTTTAGTCGAGCTAATCGACCCCAGGACTTATTCATTGGAAGCCTAGTACTTATTCTATCGGTCTCTTTTTGCCGAACTGCTAAGTTACGGGGACGTAAACACACCACCATCGGTTGTCAAGCGATGTTGGGGGGGACAAACACAGACACACAAACATACACACACACATAGACATATATATATACATATATACGACGGGTTTCTTTCGTTTTCCGTCTACCAAATCCACTCACAAGGCTTTGGTCGGCCCGAGGCTATAGTCGAAGACACTTGCCCAAGATGCCACTCAGTGGGACTGAACCCGGAACCATGTAGTTGGTAAGCAAACTACTTAACACACAGCCACTCCTACGCCTATATTGATAATAAAAATAATAAAAATAATAAAACTATAAGGTCTTCAGCAGGAAAGGAAGAATTATCGAACTAAAATGTTCAATAGACAAAATTTACTGCCTTGATTGCGTACGTAGTGCATCTGAGACTGCATTAACCAATCTGTCGTTCTCTCCGCTCGAAGACGAACTGGCTGCTAGTTTTACTAAGCAGAGCTTCTACATGCAGGCTTCTCTCTCATTGGCTCGTTGCTGTGTTGCGTTCTGTGGCGTATTGTTATTGTTGCTTTAGTCCCTGGAGGTCAGCCATGTTCAACAGACATTATTATCAAAGACGTTACAACTGTGACTATGACATCTTCCAATTTATATTTAAAAAAAGGATAAAAAAGAAAAAAAAGATTCGCTTGACAGTTGATTTATGCCCCAAAGCTCGTCAATTGCTTCACAAAACATTGCCAGCCAGTTTGGCGATCGAAGAGACATATTTTGAATATAGTAACATTTGGATATAGTAACCATTTGATGTTTATATTTAATAAAAATTATAGTGCTTC
This sequence comes from Octopus bimaculoides, assembly GCF_046866305.1. NCBI lineage: Eukaryota > Metazoa > Mollusca > Cephalopoda > Octopoda > Octopodidae > Octopus > Octopus bimaculoides. The sequence continues at coordinate 7,732,633 of NC_142954.1, forward strand.
TATAAAAAGCCTTATACTTTAGCAGAATTTCTGTGTTCCTGCTATAATTTAACGATTTATTTGTGACAATCACCATTTCTCTCTCTCTCTCTCTCTCTCTCTCTCTCTCTCTCAAAATATGTCTGCGTATACATACATACATACATACACATATACATACATACATACATACATACATACATGCATATCTATCTATCTGTCTATTCACGTAAGCATAACACATACATACATACATACATACATACATATATATATATATATATATATATATATATATATATATATATATATATACATATACATACACACACACGTACACACACATAAATATATATTTATATATATATATATATATATGTGTGTGTGTGTGTATATTATATGTCGTGGCTGTGTAGTAAGAAACTTGCTTATCAAACACACGGTTCCGGGTTCAATCCCGCTGCATGATGCCTAGGCCGACTGATGCCTTGTGAGTGAATTTGGGAGACGGAAACTGTAAGGAAGCCTATGTGTGTGTATGTGTGTGTGTGTATGCGTTTATGTCTATGTTTTTGTATTTAGTCCCAACGATCGCTTGACAATCAGTGTTGGTGTGTTTACGCCCCCGTTATTTAGCGGTTCGGCAAAAGTTACCGATTGAATGAGTATCAGAATTAAAATAAAGTCCTGGGGTCGATTTGTTCGGCTAAACCCTACATGGTGCTGCTACAGTATGGCCGCAGTCCGACGACTGAAACAAATAATGTGTGTGTCAGTGTGTGTGTCAGTGTGTGTGTCAGTGTGTGTGTGTGTGTGTGTGTGTGTGTGTCAGTGCGTGTGTGTGTTTGTGCGCACGTGCACATTTATGTTGGCACTCCGTCGGTTACGACGACGAGGGTTCCAGTTGATCCGATCAATGGAACAGCCTGCTCGTGAAATTAATGTGCAAGTGGCTGAGCACTCCACAGACACGTGTACCCTTAACGTAGTTCTCGGGGATATTCAGCGTGACACAGTGTGACAAGGCTGACCCTTTGAATTACAGGCACAACAGAAACAGGAAGAATGAGAGAAAGTTGTGGTGGAAGAGTACAGCAGGGTTCACCACCATCCCCTGCCGGAGCCTTGTGAAACTTTAGGTGTTTTCGTTCAATAAACACACACAACGCCCGGTACGAAAATCGAAACGGCGATCCTACGACCGCGAGTCCGCTGCCCTAACCACTGGGCCATTGAGCCTCCACTACACGTTTATGTATGCCTATATAAACACGCTTGTATTTAAAGTCAGGTAGAAATATGTGTACTAATTAGATATATAATTGTTTATTGGCACGAAAATTGACCTGGAACACGTTGACTTAATCTCGCGTTACTTGAAGTTTCGCATAGGTCTTCGTATCTGCACTTGCCACTTACTTTGCAGAAATATCCATTAATAATCACGAAGATGCCTCTTTGAAATATAGTCGTAAAAAAGAAGCAAAGAACCCTTCACTGAAATAACAAACAAATCACAGGTTAAGATGAGTCAACCATTTCAAAACGTCGCCATTTTGAATACAGTTGCAGGATATGATTGATATGAATGGGCAGGAGAAGCTGGCTTGGATTCGGCAGATCCTACATTAGAGTGAACCGGCCAGTGAAAATCGTCCATTTATGTGAAATTGTCTTTGAAATAAGTTAAACTACAAAGTGAGACTATTTGAGTATGTTACGGAGGTACGGAAGCAAGTCATTGTGGTCGCGACATTACTGAAGCTGCTCAATCATATTTATAAAGGCATCGAGACTGTTTGTTAGGTTACCGAAAGTATGGATGTGTGGTTAAGAAGCTCACTTTGTAACTACGTGGTCTTGGGTTCAGTCCCACTGCGCAGCACCTTTGGGCAAGTGTCTTTTACTATAGTTTTGGATCTAGCGATGAGTTGTGACTGAATCTGGTTGATGGAAACGGAAACTGTGTGGAAGCCCGTGGTATATATATTTGTATGTATATATATATTTACACACACACACATATGCACACACATACATGTACACAGAAACAGACAAGCGGTGTTAGTTTGTTTACGTCCCCATAACTTAGTAGTTCGACAAAAAGAGTACGATAGAATGAATACTAAACTTTAAAAAGATACATACTGGGGTCGATTAATTCTACAAAACCCTTCAAGGCAATGCCCCAGCATGACTGCAGCCTAATGGTTGAAACATGGAAAATAGTAAAAGCTATTTGACCATAAATGACCATATATGGAGGTCACCGGATCAGTCTAGCTAAAGTAATAACCATCGAGCTTATTTAGCCCAAACAGACGGTAACTGTAGTTATTCCGAAGCGTCATATTGTCACTGAGGCAGACGGTCGATGATATCGTGGTTCTGGCTTAGATCTTACTGGGACGAACCTGGGTAAAAATCTTCTATCTTATCCCTCGGGTTGGGATAAGATATTCTGTGAGCATGAAATCTAGTTGTCAGAAACTGTGCTGCATCTCATTGC
>NC_142954.1:7740120-7747620 GCF_046866305.1 Octopus bimaculoides
TGACGTATGTAGTGTGAAAATGGGGGAAGGGAGAAAGGGAGAAAGTAGTTGGTCAGTTGTAGTGTGTGCGTGGTGTGATGCGAGGGTATTGGTGTGGTGTGCGTGGTGTGATGCAAGGGTATTGGTGTGGTGTGATGTGAGGGTGTTGGGAGGTGGGGAAGGCATGGGTGGAGTGTGGGGTAGAGGTAGGGGTATGTGGGTAGGGTGGGGTATGTGGGTAGGGGTGGGTGGTTGGTGTAAGGAATTGGATGGGGTGGAGTGGGAAGGTAGAGTAGGAGTGTGTTGGGGTGTGGTGGGATGAGCTTATGAGGGGGTGTTGACGAGGAGGGAGAAGGGGAAGGTGGATGTAAGAGAGGGGGAAGATGGGTATGGGAGGGGAGAGGAAGAGAGGAGAGAGGGTGGGTATAAGAGAGGGAAGGGGGATTGAGAGAGGGGGAAGGTGGGTATGGGGGGAGAAAGAGGGGAAGGTGGGTATGGGGGGAGGAAGAGAAAGAGAGGAAGAGAAAGAGAGTGAGAGAGAGGGAAGAGGGGTATGGGGGGGGAAGAAGAAAGGAAGAGAAAGAGAGTGAGAGAGAGGGGAAGAGAGTGAGAGAGTAAGGGTGAGAGAGTAAGAGAGTAAGAGTGTAGAGAGTAGGAGAGTAAGAGTGTAGAGAGTAAGAGTGAGAGAGGGGGGAGGGGGGAGTACGAGAGAAGAAAGTGAGAGAGAGTAAGAGAGAGGAGAGAAAGAGGAGTGAAAGAGTAGGAGAGTAAGAGTGTAGAGAGTAAGAGTGAGAGAGGGGGAGTACGAGAGAAGAGAGTGAGAGAGAGTAAGAGAGAGGAGAGAAAGAGTAGGGGTGAAGAGAAGTGGGAGTGGAGAGAAGTATGAAGAGAGGTGAAGAGACGTACAAAGAAGTAGGAGTCGGAGCAGGAGGTGGGGGAGGGGAGAGATGGGTGGTAGGAGGGAGGGTGGGGGAGAGAGACAGGAGGAGGGGGTTAGATGAAGAGTGGAGGGGAGTTGAGCCCATGTGGCGCAAAGGAGCGAAGATAGAAGATTAATCCCAATTCACGGCGCAAACGGGAGTCCGGATGGCCCCTGTGCATGGACAATCCAAACACAGACAGGTGTTGCCGCAAGGAGTGGCCGGCAGAACGGAAGTGGCGTGACACCGGGGAGTCATTGCCGACGTTGATATCTCGGAGGTGTTCCGCGAATCGGTCGGCCAGGCGCCGCCCCGTTTGTCCGATGTACAGGGATTGGCAGAGAGAGCAGGAGAGGCAATATATGATGTTGGTAGACGTGCAGGTGAAGGAGTCGGTGATGCGATAGGGTCGGTGATGGGTGCTGGTGAGGAGGGTGGTGTTGGAGAGGTAAGGGCAAGTGCGGCAGCGTGGGCGGGAGCAGGGGAACGAGCCAGGTTGGGAGATATTTCGTTTTGGGATTTGGTTTGCAAGATTCTTTATGTGAGTCCGTTGCACTTACATAGCCTTACCAGCCTTTTGGGTCTTCTGGATACCAAAACATCTAATATATATATATATATATATATATATATATATATATATATATATATAATAACTAAGGCAGCTATACGCAATATAAAACCAACAAGGAAAAATTCTCTTGTCATTAATGTGACTGAGGGTGCCGGGTAGCACCTATATTACTAGAAATAAGAGTTAAAAACCCTTAGAGTTGCAAGAACGCACATTTTTATACACTGACAGAATATCAAATTACCTTGGCCTTGTTATCTTATTTCGTTTAACACATACACGCTCACGCACACAACCCTATTATTAAACCGGGAGCTTAACAACTGTCCTTCTGTAGCACTTACATAGCCTTACCTACCATTTGGGTCTTCTGGATATCAAAATATCTAAGATATATATATATATATATATATATATATATATATAAATCAAAATAAGCAACACGGCTATGTCAAGATGGATTTTTATGTATTCTTCTTCCCACTTGAATTTTAAATGTTGCCACAATTATACTATGTCTATTCCACTGTAATTTTCTACATTTCTGTGCAGCTGAAGATTGCTCTACATATTGCATTTAATGTAATGCTCGCATTACTTAAATAAATGGAGTAGCATGAAACGTGCGTACTGCAATCATCTTTAAAATCCGTGTTGCTTACTTTGATTTTTTGATCACCTTGCTTTTAGAATGGTTTTTTGATAATACCATACTATATTCTGGTGCCTAAACATAAGTACCATATTCAATTTTGAATATAAATAAATATCTCTCTCTCTCTCTCTCTCTCTCTCTCTCTCTCTCTCTATATATATATATATATATATATATATATATATATATATATATATATATATAATGACTCTACGATGTTTTTATTATTTTGTCTTCTGTCAACCTAATCTCCGCTGAAATATCATTTTCTAACTGGTGCAACTGAACAACAGAGACGATGTTTGCTCCAGCATGACGCTCTAGCGTGTTAGCTTAAACCAACTAAAGTGTAATATACAGAAAATTTGTTAATGTTGAGGAAAGTGAAACTGTAAATGTATATTTAATGTGAATCTGCTGTTGTCTTTTCATGTCTGTCTGTTTGTCTATCTATATATAAATATATAGTACGCATCCTTAACTTTGAAGAAATACTTCTTCCATCACTGATTATGAATATATATATATATATATATATATCAGCGATGTAACTACACATGAGTTGTTGGCGATTTCTTTTCTTACTTTGGACTTTTTCCTTTCTCCTTTTCGACGAAGAGCTATGCTCGAAACGTCGAACTTTCTCTTTTCACCGAGCGTCAAGCTAATAAATTTCTTGTGCACGTCCTCTTGTACGTTAATTTTATTAGTTTATTTGAATCGATTGTTTATTTGAATTGACAATACACACACGCGCGCGCGTACACACATAGACACACTCACACACATTATGTAGCTAGTCAGAGTAAATCCCAGCTGTTTCCTCTTGAAGTACATCTGCTTACTGTTCTATATTTAAGAGATGAGGAAGTACAAGAAACAGCAGCAGCAGCAGCAGCAGTCTGTCTGTCTGTCTGATTGTTTAAGTCATTTGGAATACATAGAGACGACACGCGCGGGCTACTATCCCAAGGTTCCGAGTTCGATTCACGGCAGCGACCTGATTAATAATAGTAATAATAATAATAATAATAATAATAATAATAATAATAATAATAATAATAATAATAATAATAATATAATAATAGTAACATCGTTAGGAATGAGAACCCAGGTTCGAAATTTCCCCAAGACACCTGACGAAGGCTGGAGGGTATATCAGCCGAAACGTTGTGTTAACAACAAACAAGATGAGGACGAATATCCGTCAAATGTAAATAATCTGCTCACTGTCTGAAGAATTTCTAATAGGGAATTCCTTACGTGTCAATGTAACATGTAAAACTTCGTGATTCCTGTTAGCAAATGAAACACGTGTAAAGGTGAATAAATAATACCAACATATTTCCAATTACCTGTTTTGTTATATGTGCATACATATATATATATATATATATATATATATATATATATATATATATATATATATATTTATATGTATATATATATGGATGTTATATGTATGTATATATATATGTATATATAATATATATATATGCATATATATATATACATATATATGTATACATACATATGTATGTACATACATATATATATATATATATATATACATATATATATACATACATATATATATATATACACACATATACATATATATATATACATACATATACATACATACATATATATATATATATATATATATATGTGTGTGTGTGTGTGTGTGTGTGTGTGTGTGTGTGTATATATATACAAAGTATCAGAGGTATATCCCGAGTCATCGGCTCACAGAGTTGGTTTCCCGGATTCCGTGGCGTGTATGTAATCCTCCGGGAATATATATTCCTCCGGCCCTGTACGGGACGCAAGTTCGTCGCATGATCACAGATTTTTGTCAACTGAGCCGACAAGAGCAACGTGAAATAAAGTGCTTTGCTCAAGCACCCAACGCACCGCCAGAAATCGAAACCGCAATCTTACGATCATGTGTGCAACACCGTAGCTACTACGCCACGCACCTCCACATACATACATACATACATACATACATACATACATACATACAAGCTGAAGATCAGTTGAAAAGAGAATATCTACGCTGACCTATTGAGAAATATGCAGTTACTCTCTCTAGATTACAATTTCAGGTTTTCCACTCGCAAGCACCTGCCATCACTTACCGCCATACACAATCACTCACAATCACTCGCTATCACTCATCACTACTCATCATGTCTCACCGTCACTCACCATCAGTTGCCATCAGTCACCGTTTCTCTCATCTCTTTTCATATTCTACCTCTACTACGTTGGCTATTTCTCATTGGCATCTTCACCTTTTCCCTTTTCTCCCCCTCCTCTACTCCCCTTCCTCCTCCCCTGTTGCTCTTCTCCACCTCCTCTGTTCCTGCTTCTCCTGCTCTCCTGTTACCCCTTCTCTTTCTCCCCTGCTCCTTCTTCTGTTCACCTGTTTCTCTCTTGCTCCCCTGTTCATCCTTCTCTTCCTCCCACGTTCCTCCACCATCTCCTCTCACTATATCTCTCCTCTTCTAGATTCCGCATAATAAGTTTTTTTCGCCCAATCCTTCTTCCTTAGGACTTCGATCCTTTAGAGTTTCTTCCCTCCTTGTCTCAGCTCGTACGTTTTCAGCAAATATTAACCTCCCAAAATATTGTACTTAATTGTAAACCGCACTAAAACACACCCATGTCACCGGTCTAGACTGGTTGGAGCCTGAAGTAGATAGAGACTCCAGTCTCTTTCCTCAGCTGGCTAACGTACGTACGTAGTAACAACTAAAAGAATATATCTACAGGAAAAAAAAAGAACTGAAATGAAAAACTGAAATAAAAAAAATCTGATGAAAATCAAAGAAATATAAAAAAGTAAAAATGAAATAAGAAACCAAACGAGCAAGAAAAAGCACCATTATCAATATCATTATGATCATCATCATTACGATCATCGTAATCACCAGCATCAGCAGTTGCAACAACAACATCATCATCATCATCATCATCAACAACAACAACAACAACAACAACAACAACAACAACAACAACAACAAACAAATATTGCAACGAACAACTGTAGCAACAATTAGCAGCAGCGATACCAGCAAACGAATAAACCTAGCATCAACAACAGTATCATCATCATCAACATCATCGTCATCATCATCATCATCATCATCATCATCATCCTCATCAAGAACAACAACAGCAATAACAACAGCAACGCAACAACAACAACAACAACAACAACAACAACAACAACAACAACAACAACAACAACAACAACAACAACAACAACAACAACGGCATCACAATTATTTCTAACGTACATGGCCACCACAACTAGGCAAACTGTAGAATCTGTAATTATATCCACTCCACACCATCATATCTTTGTCTTTTTATCTCTGCTTTCTTCACAAGGATGAAAGGTGAAATCAGCCAGAGCCATGGCAGAATTTGAACTCAAAACCTAACGAAATACTTACTACAAGGTATTTTGTCCAGCGCTTTACTGGTTTTTCCAGTGTACACCCCTCATCACGATAAATACCGCCTAATATTAGAAAAAAATCATCCACCACGTCTTATATATTTTTCGATGCGAGGAGGAATAGTAATGGATTATATTGAAGCTCTTTGATGCCTATTCTTATCTATATCAACACTGGAGTTAAATAAAAGAGAAAGTAGATCCCGATGGGCTGTGTACGGACGGAACTAAATTTGGTAAGGCGTTTCGTCCTGTGCTTATACCATCTCTTGTAATAATAATAATAATAATAATAATAATAATAATAATAATAATAATAATAATAATAATAATGATAATAATAATAATAATGAACAGTGAGCAAAAATCTCACTGTTACGGTGTAACCAGGCGTCAGGTATGAAGTGATCGCAGAACAACGTGAGACGAAGTGTTTTGCTCAAGAACTCAGTGCATCAGCCGGTCTAGGAATTGAAATCACAATAACCATTAAGCCATGCACCCTAATAATAATAATAATAATAATAATAATAATAATAATAATAATAATAATAATAATAATAATAACAACAACAACAACAACAACAACAACAACAACAACAACAACAACAACAATAATAATAATAATAATAATAATAATAATAATAATGATGATGATGATGATGATGATGATGATAAGGTCCTTGTTATTGTAGGTGACCTTGGTATGAAAAGAAAAAGGAATGACAGGAATATTTCCTATTATTGTAGGTGTTCTTGGTATGACAAAACTGGGTTGTCAGAAACATCTAGATAACATCCCAGGAGAACCATATCTCAAAGAAATTGAAAAAGATTATGTTGACAAGTACCATTTACATCCTCAGGAAAATCCTATCAACTTAAATTATTTGTGTTGTGTCGTTTTATATGAATGTATTTTTGTTGTGATCTCCACAATTTTCCCACTGCCCCCCCCACCCCAAACTTTCAAACATATCTAAACATCTCTTAACATTCATTTACCCTAGGGCGCTGGGAGTGATCCGGCAAGCAGGTGATTGCATCAAACAAGCATATTAAAATAATAAAAATGATAATAATAACAACAACAACAACAACAGTAATAACGATAATAATGATAATGATAATTATAATGATGACGACGATGATGATGATGATGAAAATAATAATAATAATAATAATAATAATAATAATAATAATAATAATAATAATAATAATAATAATAATAATAATAAGAACAACAACAACGGGAATATATTAACAAGAATTACATTCAGTCGCACAAGGATTTGAAAAAAAAAATAACAAAACAAAAAAGTATAAAACAATCTTAAAAACACAAACGAAAACCAATGTTATTTTGTAGAGTTTGTGTTGTTTTTTCATGATTTTTTTAAAAGTCAAATTTGTTTCTTTTTTGTTTTGTAAATTTGGCTGTATTGTATTTTTTTGCTTCCTTTTTTTTTTCGTCTGTCTTTTTCTTTTCAACAAAAAGAAAAAAAATATATATAATTATCAAATTCTTCACACATTGACCACCAACAACCACGGAAAAGAAGCATTATTTGCTCATTTCGTCGTTTCACAACTGCAATTGTTTTATTATTAATATTATTATCATTAGTATTATTGTTATTATTATTATTATTAATATTTTTTTTGCTAAACTTTCGTCCCCCCCTCTATCATATAGTTATCTTTTTGTTTTCGCAGGGGGTGAAGCGAGGGAGTTTGTTGTTATTCTTTTGTTTCCTGTGACACAACTATAACAAATGTTCTTGTTTTCATATATATATATATATATATATATACATATATATATATATATATACATCTTTTTGTTGTTGTTGTTGGTGTTCCTTATGTTTTCGTCCAAACATTTAAACACATCATTGTG
>NC_142954.1:7752620-7755120 GCF_046866305.1 Octopus bimaculoides
TGCTTTCACTCCACTCCACACCCTTGTTCGCCATCCAACTCGATCTGAAGCGAGGACTTCTATATCTTTTGGAGCCATTCCAATTGACTTCATAGCAGTCCTTATGCCATCCTTAAACCTTTTTTTAGGTTTATGCCGATAACGTTTCCCCTCTGCAAGCTCACCATAAAACAGCTGTTTCGGCATGCGTTCATCTGCCATTCGAACAATATGGCAACACCATCTCAATTGGTTCCTCAAAATCATGGCTTTAATTGAGGGGATGCCTGCAGATGCAAGGATATCTGTGTTTGGAGTAAAAGAATTCCATTTAATTCTTAAAATATGACGAAGGCATTTTTGGTGGAATTTTTCTAACATTTTAAAATGCCTTTCATAACAGGTCCAAGTTTCACAGGAATACAATAGGGATGTTAAGACAAATGATTTGTAAAGAGCCAGCTTTGTATTGTTATTTATATGTCGCTGGCGCCAGACGCGTGACTCCAAGCCACCAAATGCTTTTGCTGCCCTTTGAATTCGCAGGTGTATTTCCGTATCAAGATTTCCATCATCTTGAACAGAGCTTCCCAGGTAGACAAATGAATTTACAACCTCAAGTAACTTTCCCTTAACAAAAATTTTAGGGAGGTTACAAACAGCACCATACGCAGGTTGATACATCACAACTGTTTTTTTCAGATTGATGGTCAGGCCAAAATCATCACAAGCTGCATCAAATGCAGATACAAGGGATTGCAGACCCGATTCAGAATGACTAACCAGATCGCAATCGTCAGCATACAAAATTTCCCTAATAAGTGAAGTAAAAACCTTCGTTTTAAACTTCAGTCGGGTCAAATTAAAAACATTCCCCGTTGTTCGATATTTTATGTAGATACCCTCCTCAGAGTTTTGAAAGGAATGTGACACCACAACGGCAAAGTATATTGCAAAGAGGGTGGGTGCATCAAGGTCTCCCTGCTTTACTCCATTTTCCACAGCAAAAGATTCAGAAAGCCTACCACCAAAATTAACCCTAGCTCTCATATCCTGATGCAAAGCCTTGACCATGTTTATAAACTTTTCTGGGCAACCAATTTTCCCCAGAATTAGCCACAGAGCACTTCGATTAACAGTATCGAATGCTTTGCTCAAATCAACAAAGCAATGGTACAGAGCAAGATTCTGTTCAATGCACTTCTCCTGTAATTGTCTGACAGTAAAGATACAATCAGCTGTGCCCCTGGAGGAACGAAAACCACACTGAGACTCAGACACCATACTTGGAACTATAAAGGTATTTAAACGTTCTAACAAAATGCGGGCGAGCACCTTTCCAACCACAGACAAAAGGGAAATCCCACGAAAATTACCACACAGATCCTTTGGCCCCGATTTATATAAGGAGACAAGAATGGCATCAATCCAGTCTTGAGGCACTTTCTCACTTCTCCAACAGTGACAAATTAAAATATTTAAGAGTTCCATCATTTTGTCACCCCCATATTTCAAGACTTCTGCACAGATTCCATCAGATCCTGGAGACTTGTTGTTATTCAGCTTATTCATAGCTAAATAAATGTCATTTAGAGTTGGTTCAGATGCCATCTCTTCTATAACTGGAAGTTGTTCAATTTTTTCTATCGTCCTCATATTAACGGATGATGGTCTATTCAAAAGTGCAGAGAAATGTTCTACCCAACGCTTATGAATAGAAGCGGTGTCAGTCAGAAGAAAGCATCCATCTTCTGTTCTCACTGGAGCTACTGAAGAAGATTTTGGACCATATACCTCCCTAACATAAGAATACAAACAACTGGCATCATTTCTATCAGCTGCTTCTTGTGCCCCTTTTGCCCTATCATTCCACCATTCCTGTTTAATTTTCCTTAGAGCAGTTTGCACCCTCCTTTTCAGCTTTCTGTAAGTTTCATTTGAGTTGGGATTCAATGACTGAGAGAGCAGTGTATTGCCTAAGTTTTGTTTTTCTAAAAGTAGATCATGAATTTCTGCTGATCTATCTGAGAACCAATCTCTGGATTTATGAGATTTAAATCCCACTGACGAACTTGCAGCCTGAAATACTTTTGTTTTGAAATCTTCCCATAAATTGTTTGGGTCAAGATTAATACTTTCTATAGCGTCGTGGAATCTTTGCAAGTTGCTTGATAATTTAAAGTTTGCAACGTTTAACTTTTTGGGTACCTTAGGACCAGACTGTCGGTTTTTAGGTTTTATCGAAAAATCTATTTTGCCACGCAGTAGATGATGGTCAGTCCAGCTCTCTGCCCCTCTCATGACCCGAACGCTAGAAACGTCTTTCATATCACATTTCCTAATCAAAATATAATCTATGAGATGCCAGTGCTTAAACAGAGTGTTGGTGACAACCAGATCATTCTCAGTACAAAACGTCAAAAGAGCTACTCCATTTCTATTGCATTTTCCAATCCCATGTCGACCTAAAACAGGCCATGAAACATAGTCCCTTCCAACTCTTGCATTGAAATCTCCCAAA
>NC_142954.1:7772620-7775120 GCF_046866305.1 Octopus bimaculoides
ACATAAATGCGAAACAAGGTGGCAAAAATAGTACTCGAATACCAGAGGTAGAGTAATATGCTTTATTAAGAAGCAGCAGAAATATCACAAAAACTGTTATTCCGAGTTTCACGATCCCGTTGTCCGTCGAACGGGAAAGTGAAACTCCGAGTAACATTTTTTATGATGTTTCTGCTACTTTTTAATAATGCATATTACTCTACCTCTGGTATTCGAGTACTATTTTTGCCACCTTGTTTCGCATTTATGTGCATACTCCGGAATGTATATATATATATATATATATATATATAATTATGTGTATTTCTTCTATCTTAATGAATAAAAATTCGTCTGATAGAATAAATGGGTTAATAGAAACCAATGTAGCAAAGAACACAAAATAACTGTGGTTTAGTTCCTGTTTTTAAGGCAGGAACTCCTTGAAATTTTGGGTATTTGAGTATATCTAAGAATTTAAGGAATATATATATATATATATATATATATATATATATATATATATATATATATATATATATATATATATATATATATATATATATATATATATATATATATATATATATATATTTATATATATGTATGTATATATATGTATATATATCTGTATATGTGTGTATGAGTGTGCGTATATATACATATGTATGCGTATATATGTGCGAGTATGCGGGCCTATATGACAGTGCATATACACATTTATATATACGCGTGTGCGTATAGCTATATCCATAATTTTCTTTCTCTCACTGATTTATGTGTCCCTACTTTCACTTTAGCTACTACAATCTCTAATTTCGTACAAATGCTTACGTCTCTTTTTAGAAACTTCTTATTCTTCCCTTCCTTTTTGAGGTTTATTACTCACATTTAGTACTCCACATCCGTACCACATTCTTTATCTGTCTTATTTCTTTACTGCCCACAAGGCGCATTTCGCCCGGCGTGCTAACGTTTCTTATTCCTTTATTGCCCACAAGAAGCTAAACATAGAGGGGACAAACAAGGACAGACAAACGGATTAAGTCGATTATATCGACCCCAGTGCGTAACTGGTACTTATTTAATCGACCTTGAAAGGATGAAAGGCAAAGTCGACCTCGGCGGAATTTCAACTCAGAACATAAAGACAGACGAAATACCGCTAAGCATTTCGCCTGACGTGGTAACGTTTCTTATTTCTTTATTGCTCACAAGGGGCTAAACATAGAGGGGACAAACAAGGACAGACAAACGGATTAAGTCGATTATATCGACCCCAGTGCATAACTGGTACTTAATTTATTGACCCCGAAAGGATGAAAGGCAAAGTAAACCTCGGCGGAATTTGAACTCAGAACGTAGCAGCAGACGAAATACCGTTAAGCATTTCGCCCGGTGTGCTAACGTTTCTGCCAGCACGCCGCCTTACACATTCGTTATCTATCTCTCCACCTTAGTGCCTTTCAAACGTATCACCCCCACCTCCCACTTCTCACACATATTCCTTCCTTACATTCTTATCGCTTCCTTCTATCTCTTCTATTCCTTTTATCTACTGATAGCTCTCCTCTCCTCACCTCTCACAATATCTTGACCACTATTTAGCATATGTGTGTACATTTGTGTGTGGGTGTGAATATGTGTGTGTGTGTGAGTGTGTGTGTGTGTGTATGTGTTGTTGTATGCGTATGTGTAGCGAAACTTACCTTATAACGAGTTATTGGAAAATCTAATTCGGCGGGTGGATCCCACTTTACTGTGACGCGCTGTCTGTCGCGGACTGTTGTGTTTTTTGTGACACGAAGATTTCTTGGTGGGTTCGGGTCTCGGATCTCTGAATCAGAAACGAAATAAATAAAATAACACAATAAATAAGTAAATAAATCTTCTCCACTCTAGGCACAGGCCCGACATTTTTGGGGAGGGGGCCAGTCGATTAGATGGACCCCCCCAGTTAGCAACTAGTACTTAATTTGGTCAAGCTATTTTACAGATCTAAAATAGATAAATAAGAAATGAATATATAGGAGCGGGCATAGACGTGTGGTTAAGTAGCCTACTTCGTAACCAAGAGTTTTCCGGTTCAGTCCCACCACGTGGTATCTTGAGCAAGTATCTCTTACTAACATGTTTTCTACTATTGCATCGGAAAGTGAAGTTGGCAGACGGAGACTGTGAGGAAGCTCGTCGTCTATATAGGATGTGCATATATCTTTTACCTGTTCCAGTCATTAGAGTGCGGCCATGCTGGGGCACCGCTTTGAAGGTTTTTAGTCGAACCTCTGGACATTTTAAAAACCAAGTAATTATTGAAGCGGTCTCTTTTTTGCCGAACAGCTAAGTTACGGGGACATAAACTTACCAATACCGGTTGTGACGCGATGATGAGGAAATAAATACAGACACAAAAGCACACACACACACACACACACACACACACACACACACAAACACACACACACACAGACACACAGACACACACACACACACACACACACACACACACACGACGGGCTTC
>NC_142954.1:7790120-7797620 GCF_046866305.1 Octopus bimaculoides
GTTAAACGAGCTTGTTTAACTGTATCCACCAATCAGACACCAATAGATATAATTGGAATAAAACATCCAAGGTAATTCCTCAAGTATGACAAATGGATCCAAATATCGCTTAGAAGAATTTCAAGAAATCCGGAATAATTGACAACACGAACAAGAAGTGAGAAAATCACATCTTTAATTGATGATTATTTTACAAATTATATATATATATGAATGTATATATGGAATCACCTGCATACACGCATAAATATCAATGCTATTTTGAAGAGACATACTACTGGTTCTAAACATTTGTACCAATATACACTTACTAGAGGTAAAAAAAACAGAAGCACCAATTTAAATCTCAAAAACATTCGCATAATATATATATATTCTTTTCTGCTATCGGCACACGGCCCGAAATTTTTGGGGGGGAGGCCAGTCGATTAGACTGGTGCGCAACTGGTACTTAATTTATATATACATATATATATATAAATATATATATATATGTATATATATATATATTTGTATATATATATATATATATATATATATATATATATATATATATATGTATATATATATATATATGTATATATATATATATATATATATATATATATATATATATATATATATATATATATATATGTATATATATATATATATATATATATATGTATATATATATATATATATATATATATATATATATATATATATGTATATATATATATATATATATATATGTATATATATATATATGTATATATATATATATATATATATATATATATATATATATATATATATATATATATATATATATATATATATATATATATTCCGCCGAGGTCAGCCTTGCCTTTCATCCTTTCGGGGTTGATAAATTAAGTACCACAGGAACGCCCGCACGGGTCGCCACTGCATGGTGCCAAAGGTACCGTCCACTGCATCTCACATAAGAACGAGATACTGCAGCAGCCTCGGTTTCAGAGGACCTCAGCTCTTCAATGCCCTGCCAAAACATTTGAGAGACATGCAAGACATGGATACGGAGGTCTTCAAGACAGAACTCGACACTTTCCTCTCCACGGTACAAGACGAACCAATGGCTCGTAATGAGACGCAGTTTAGGGCAGCTATGTCAAATTCTCTTATACACCAGATGTGCCATCACAACTCTTGATTGGACCATGTCAGGTGGGGGTGAAGAGCCATGCGAGGAACGTGAAAATCACGGTGGTGCACCAGCATGACCGCAGCCACTTGGCTGAAACACATAAATAAATAAATAAATAAATAAATAAATATATATATATATATATATATATATATATATATATATATATATATATATATATATATATATACATATTAATGTTTGTCTTTATGTTACATTACAATTTTGCATTAAACTGAAGGATTGCTCAATACAATTGGTAGAGTACTAGTTATCATACTTTGAAAAAAAAAAGTAGTATTCGCAGTGATTACAATGTTTCGGCGAATTAAGCCATCATTGGGCTGACGGAGTCACTGTTGATATTAGTTGCCACTTGTGGAACACGAGTGTCACTACATAAACCTGGCGATTGCGGAACGCATGAAAGTACTAGTTTATTGTACAATTGTAAAAATTGTAAATAATAAAACGTAGACAATCAGACTGAGTTGAAATTTCATTGGTTAATTCTTTTATACACAAACTCGGATATCTATCTATCTATCTATCTATCTATCTATCTATCTATCTATCTATCTATCTATCTATCTATCTATCTATCTAAAAATATCAAAAAATAAGCAACACGGATTTCAAAGGTGTTGCTTATTTTTTGATTTTAATCACCTATCCTTTTGGGATGCGATATTCGGGTGCCTACGCATAAGTACCATATTCAAGCCTTGAATCTATATCTAAACCGTCTATCTATCTATCTATCTATCTATCTATCTATCTATCTATCTATCTATCTATCTCCTTCTTCCTCCATCTCTCTCTCTCTCTCTCTCTCTCTCTCTCTCTCTCTCTCTCTCTCTCTCTCTCTCTCTCTCTCTGAATAATGTCGCAGTGAATCACCAAGGAAATAAAATTGAATGGTATATTGAAAACGATAAATGGAGTGAAATTCGTCAATGAATAGATGCAGAAACGGGTATTAAATAGTGCAGGATGTATGACATTGAAAAGAGCTAAAATCTTTTTTTCAAATACTGAAGTTTCAAAACACAGGCTAATGACAGCCCTGCTAGACGTTATATACCTTTGATAAGGGAGTATCGAAATTATAATCCCTTTCACATTTATAAATTGTCAAGCAAACTTAAAGATTTGTCGTTACCGTTATTATCAGTCTGGGCAGAACTTATGAATCGTTTACTGCGAAGGAGAAATTAAATATAGTTCTATATTTAAGAGATGAGGAATTATGTACATTATTTACATTATTTATATTATTTACATTCGACGGATATTTGTCCTCATCTTGTTTGGATAAGATGAGGACAAATATCCTTCGAATGTAAATAATGTAAATGATGTAGAAATTAAATATTAACATTAAAATTTTAATGTTAATGAAGCCCATGTTCGAAATTGGCGTAAACAGTACGACAAATTGAAAACTGTTCCTAGTAATAAACAGACAAAAATAAAAACATGCAATCAAGATTATCCATATTATTACATTCTTTCAATCAGGAATATCCATATCCCTATGTATGTCAATGGTGCTCCATTGCGATAGGTAGAAACTCCGAGCAATGTAAAATATGTCCCGGATCGTGTTTACTAACAAGAACGTGAGACTTAAAAAATTTAATGGTTTTAGTAAATTTATACAGAAAAAGTAAGCATTATACCATCCAGTATAAGTAAAAGTCAACTTCATTATATCTAAGTCATTATTTTTTCTGTAAAAACCTATTCTGACATTAAATTAGTCAACTTCCGGTACGAATGTTTACGTTTTGTACGTCTTTTTTCAACAAAAAATTTGTAAAAAAATTCTGGAAATGATCTACTCATGTAATTTACGCCCCCCACCCAAGTTTATTTTTATTCTTGCAAAAAAGAAAGTGCGTAAATTACATGGGTTTTCACAGTAGTAAGTATCTTTGATAATATGAAGTTCTTGTCACGCAGAATATCTGATAAATTGGGAATATTCTTATAGGTATATTCCGAGAATTAGATTTAAGTGTCGCTGATGATATCAACCGTAGTGTTGATAACTTCCTGTACATAACATTAGCTTTAGATACTGAAAAATATTTCTCTTAAAGGGAACTAAATGAATGATTATTGTGTATCAGCAACAATTCAAACCATCCTCTCACAGTTTTCAAACTTGTCAAAAGCCCCCTATCTTCAGATGAAGCTTTTCTTAATTGCTTTCCTAGTAACTGTAAATGAATGTTATGAAATAGTAGTTTGATAGACAAATGTACTGCATAATAAATAATATTCATAACTTTAATCACGAAAATGTCAAAACGTTATATAGTTTACCTCTTCTATTAGTTTAAATCAATTCTGTATCACTTTCCTTGTGAATCATAAATATAATAATTTTTTATAGAAATTCTATCGCAAGCTTATTTGCAACTTCTATTTCTAAATTAAGCACTTAAAACCTGATATAAACAACCAAACACTTCCCTCTATTTGTGGCTTTAATAATATTTCAGTCACCTGTTCTTTTAGCGAACAAACTCTGTTCCAGAATCTTCAATTTAACTCATTGAACATGAACAGAGAAGATTCTGAACATTAAGGAAGAGAATATTTCCCCTTGCATTCACAGTCAACAGTTTGAATTTCGAAGTTCCAAACATGACCCTTATCCGCCATGCATCTATTCAACGTGGGTAAATTCTTTGGTTATTGATAATATGCATAGTATGTGTCACAGACATATACCACAGTGACTCATGCGGGAACTCTTAACCACATACGATTCATAAAAATGTATACATTTAATCTCATTGTGGAGGCGCAATGGCCCAGTGGTTAGGGCAACGGACTCACGGGCATAGGATCGCAGTTTCGATTCCAAGACCGGGCGTTGTGAGCGTTTATTGAGCGAAAACACCTAAAAGCTCCACGAGGCTCCGGCAGGGGATGGTGGCGAACCCTACTGTACTCTTTCGCCACAACTTTCTCTCACTCTTACTTCCTGTTTCTGTTGTGCCTGTAATTCAAAGGGTCAGCCTTGTCACACTGTGTCACGCTGAATATCCCAGAGAACTACGTTAAAGGGTACACGTGTATGTGGAGTGCTCAGCCACTTGCACGTTAATTTCACGAACAGGCTGTTCCGTTGATCGGATCAACTGGAACCCTCGACGTCGTAAGCGACGGAGTGCCAACAACAACAACAAATACATTTGATCTCATAAATGTTTGTGAAGTCGCCTCATTGACTAATATGCGTTGGAAACTTCAGAAACTCCATAGACGATAATAGTACATACTCATATGTATACAGGTTCTTGTAGATAAATTGAGACGATTTTTACGATGCATAACACTAGTTATAAATACTAAAATAATGGTAGTAGACAATTTTAATGTAACATTTATTATAACTAAAATATTTATCACTGAATATGGCCGCTCTTTTAAGCAATTACTGCCTCCACACGAGAACGAGCATCTTTTGATGCTGTTGCAACTCCCACCCTTTTGAATTGGCGTGTCGCACGCGCGATGCAGGTCTTCAAACTGTCGACACTCAAGTGTGGTGAAGCATTGGTCCTTGCTTGAAGTACGCCCCATAGAAAGTAGTCGAGAAGGTTGAGATCTGGGCTATTACTGGGCCAGATGTTGGCCCTCACAGAAAATGGCACCTTCTCACCAAGGAAGGCCTGTGTTGCTTTTGGCCCATGGCATAGTGCAGAATCCTGGATAAGATACTCCTTTGTACCGATCTTCAAGCCATACTCAATGAAGTGTGGATCCGTAACATTTCCTTCACTCGCCATGGCTCCAAATAACATCACAGAGGCAGGATTCTTTGTCTCAAACACAGGGGGACACCAGAAAGATTGTATGCAATCACTTACTGTTCGATACTATCGTGTACATCTATCTATCTATCTATCTATCTATCTATCTATCTATCTATCTATCTATCTATCTATCTATCTATCTGATGTTTCTCTCTCTCTCCCTCCCCCTCATTCTCTATATCTTACTGTTGAGGTTGAAGTACTAGAAAATGTACCTATGCTATATTTTTCGAAGTGATTTCTTTGTCTCTCAACGAGCATACATACATATATACGCACAAACACACACGCACACAGACACACACTCTCACAAACACGTACACACACATACACGTATATACACATACACGCACATACATACACCCCCTCCATCTATCCTTCCATTTATACATATATAATTACATACATATATACATACACATATTTTTAAGTTATACGCATAACCGTATATATATATATACATACATATATATATATATATATATATATATATATATATATATATATATATATATACACACACACATACAAACATACATACATACATACATACATACATACATACATACATACAGAAGTAGTATATGAACGTATGTGTGTATGTGCGTGAGTGTCCACATGTGCGTGCTTATGTGTGTGTACGTGTGTGTATGTGTGTACGTGTGTGTATGTATGTATGTATGTATGCATGTATGTATGTATGTATGTATGTGTGTGTATGTGTGTGTACGTAGGTAGATTGCTGGTTGGCGTCTTTTCGTTGATAATTTTGTAAGAGTGGATGCCTGTTGTGTATAATAATAATGTTGTGTATAATAACGTCGAGCTATAAACTTTACACTCATTATCTGAAACGTGTCCTCTTTCTTCCTATGTCTTTGGCTCTCTTTTATCTCCTCGCATCTCTGTCTGTCTGTCTGTCTCTTTCTCGTTGTATCTCTTGTATCTCTGTCCCTCTCTCTTTTTCTTTTTCCCTGTCTCTCTCTCTCTCTCACTGTATCGTATCTCTCTGTCTCTTTCTTTCCCCTGTCTCTGCCTCTCTGTCTTTCTGTCTCTTTTTATCTCTGTCTGTCAATCTCTATTTTTTTCTCTCTGTCTTCTCTCTCACTTTGTGCTTCTGTATCTCTCTTTCTCACTCTTTCTTTCCCTTTATTTATCTCACTTGCATCTCTGGTGTATCTCTCTCTGTCCCTCTTCTTCTCTGTCCCTCTTCTTCTCTGTCTCTCTTCTTCTCTGTCAGCCTGTCTGTCTCATTATATCTCTCTCTCTAATTTTGTATCTATTTCACTCTTTCTTTCTCTCTGTTTCTATCTCTCTTTGTATCTCTGTCTGTCTGTCTCTCTCTCTCTCTCACTTGTGCTTTAGTATCTCACTATCTCTGCGTTTCTTTCTTTCTCTCTGTCTTCTCTCTGTTTTGTATATCTCTCTCTCTCTGCTTTTGTATCTCTCTGTTTTTGTATTTCTCTCGCTTTCTTTTCCTTTGTCTTTATCTCTCTTTTATCTCTCTTTTATCCCTCTTTTATCTCTGTCTGTCAACCTCTCTTTCTTTCTTTCTCTCTTTGTGCTCTTTCTCACACTTCTGTCTCTATTTCTCTTCATTTCTTTGAATCTTTCTCTCTCTATCTCTCTATCTCTCTTTATGTCTCTCTTTCTTATTCGGTCTCTCTCTTTAAATCTTTGTGTCTCTCTCTCTGTCTGCCTTTCTACCTCTCTTTGAGCTTTTGTATCTGTCTGCCTGTCTGCCTGTCTGCCTGTATGTCTCCTTCTCTCCTTGCCTTCTCTCTCTTTCCTTCTCTCTCTTTCCATTTCTCTTTGTCTCTTCGTATCAATGTCATTCTCTCTCTCTCTCTTTATCTCATTATATCTCCCCACTCTCTTTTTCTTTCTTTCTTTCCCCCTCTCTCTCACTCTGTGAATTTCTCACTATTTTTCTCTCTCTCTCTCACTCTCTCCCTTTTATTTCTTCAATCTCTGTCTCTCTGAGTCTCTTTTTCTTTCTTTGTCTGTCAATCTCTCTTTCTTTCTCTCTGTCTTCTCTCTTTGTATTTTTGTAATTGTCTGTCTGTCTCTCTATCTCTCTTCATTTCTTTGTATTTCTGTATCTGCCTATCTTTTTCTCTCTTCATCTCTTTCAACCTCCCCCAATCTTTCTTTTTCTTCCTCCACCTCTCTCTTTCACTCTGTGTCTTTGCATCTCTCTGTCTCTCTGTCTTTTTCTATTTCCCTGTCTCTATCTCTCTTTGAGTTTTCGTATCTGTCTAACGCTCTTTTCTTTGTTTGTTTGTTTGTTTGTTTGTTTGTTTGTTTGTTTGTTTCTTTCGTTCTTTCTTTCTTTCTTTCTTTCTTTCTTTCTTTCTCTTTCGCCCTGCCTCTCTCTTTCTCTCCTCTTCTGTCTGTCCAGTTTTCTATACTATAATATTCCTGAAAAACAATCAACGTTATACAAAAACACAATCATTCTCTGTTACAGTTGATTTTAGTGGTTGCGCGAACGCGCCT
>NC_142954.1:7802620-7822620 GCF_046866305.1 Octopus bimaculoides
CAGTTAATTAAGATTTTATCCAACAAATTCCTCTTCCAATTCACGCGCTTATTTTTCTAAGCTCTATAAGAAGAACTCAGAACGTTGGGCCTCCACATTGGGCCTCCGACCCCAGTCTTCGACTAGTACTTATTTCATTAACCTCGAAAGGATGAAAGGTAAAGTCGACCTCGGTGGAATTTGAACTCAGAACATAAAGATGCACGATATGTTGGTGAGCATTTTGTCCGCCCTGCTAACGATTCTGCTAGCTCACCGCCTTGCATCGCTGTAAGTTTACAGTAAATACAGCCACTGCATCTTCATTACTGGCAATTATTATTGCAAGGTTATCTGTTACTTTTACAAGTTAACACATTATCGTGAAGGCTTAGGGGTTAGGGGATTCAGCTCACGATCGTGAGTTCAATTCCGGGCGACGCGTTGTGTCCTTGAGCAAGACACCTTATTTCACGTTGCTCCAGTCAGCTTAGCTGGCAAAAATGAGTAGTACCTGTATTTCAAAGGGTCAGCCTTGTCACGCTATGTGTCACGCTATGTGTCACGCTAAGTCTCCCTGTGAACTACATTAGGGGTACACGTGTCTGTGGAGTGCTCAGCGGGAGCCTTGGTGGTCCAAAATAATGATTGTAACTTGATTCCATCATCGGATAACACCAGCCTCCGTCTTCAGGGAAGAATTTTACATTTGAGGTTGACAGAATAGAGTTAAAAGATGGAATCTTTTATTCTTTATATGTATACGTACGAATACTTTTTGTATGAAATATATTTAATATATTTTGTATATCGACTTGCCTAACTTGTTTGTCCTTACAGCTACTCCCCTATATATATGTATATATATATATATATATATATATATATATATATATATATAGTCTTCCAGTCTGCTGCCGGTGATAGCTATGATGTGCTTTTATGCACCAAAAGACCATATAAAAGTTTTCTCTCTTGGTAAAAATCACTGTATTTGTGTGTTCTAAAGCAACATTCACTTTTGAGTGGTGAATATTTTATCTTTCGGTATTAATGCTGCCTCTTTCGGTCCCTCTTTGCTTCTCTGTACACACACACACACACACACACACACACACACACACACACACACACAGTTCATAGATGAGAATCAGATATTCTCCGTATAGAATACACTTCGTAGTGCTCAACAGATTTAAAATTGAGCGGGTATAGATGTATCTCTACATTAACTTATATATATATATATATGTATATATATACGCGTACATACATACATACATACATACACGCACACACACATATAGCTTCAATGAAGCCTGCAAAACTTTCAGTCGCACGGAGCCGAATCAAACTGTTTTAAATAATAGAATATACATATATATATATATATATATATATATATATATATATATATATATATATATATATATATATATATATATATATATATATATATATATATATTATATATTATATATATATATATATATTCTATATACATGGATGTTTGTATGTGTGTATTTACAGAGCAAATAAATCGTATTATCAACCAATGAAAAAGAAATTCAAAAGCCATAAATTATCAATTTTAAATTTATTCACCACACACACAAACACGCAGGCATATGTATGAATACACACACACACACACACACACACACACACACACACACACACACACACACACACACACACACACGCACACACACACACACATATATATATATATATATATATATATATATATATATACATACACACACTCACGAAGCAGTATTTATATAAAAAGAAATAGTCAGAAATTCAAAGTATATGCAATATAAAACACAGAAGACAACGTAGTTATTTTAAATTGGAAAAAAAAAAAAAAAAAAATAAGGAAGAACCATTCTTAGAAGAAAAGTCAGAATATGAGCCATGTCTCTTAAACAATCCAATATTTTTGCGATTTTGATATTTACTGACGATATGTTGAATTTTCGCTACATTATCTCTTATAGATTATTATTATTATTATTATTATTATTATTATTATTATTATTATTATTGTTATTATTATTATTATTATTATTATTATTATCATTATTATTATTATTATTATTATTATTCAGTAGTTTTATTTTTATAACGTGCTTTCACTTCACTACCGAGCGCAGCTCTGTGCGCCTTGGGTATGTGCTGTGGTTTGCTGTGGTGCTCTTATGTTTACTGTATTGAAAGTGTTTTGCGTAGAATGTGTGCAGTACCCAGTAGTGCAATTTTCTGTATGTTATATATATTTGTAAGTCCTGGTGTTTTTGTTATGTATTTGTCTGAATATTTTTTTATTATACCTAAGGCACCTACTATGATAGGAATTGTTTCTGTTTTTAGATTCCACATTCGAGTTATCTCTATTTCCAGGTCTTTGTATTTTGAAAGTTTTTCCATTTCTTTTA
This sequence comes from Octopus bimaculoides, assembly GCF_046866305.1. Taxonomy (NCBI): domain Eukaryota; kingdom Metazoa; phylum Mollusca; class Cephalopoda; order Octopoda; family Octopodidae; genus Octopus; species Octopus bimaculoides. The sequence continues at coordinate 7,805,041 of NC_142954.1, forward strand.
GAGAAACGTTGTCATCTGCTGGTATTGAAACATCAATTAGAAGGCATTTTTTTCCTTCATGATCTTTGACAACTATATCTGGTCTATTTGCCTTAATTTCTCTATCTGTGTGTATTGGCATATCCCAGAGTATGGTTGCTTTCTCGTTTTCTGTGACCTTTTCTGGCGTGTGTTTATACCATCTTTTTTCTGTTGCTATTCCATAATGTTGGCATAGCTTCCAGTGTATATAGGTCCCAGCTCTGTCGTGTCTGTGAATATATTCCTTCTTAGCCAGGACTGGGCAGCCAGAGATAATATGATTTATTGTTTCTTGTCGATCTCCACATATTCTACAGTTACTTGTTATATTTCTTTTCATTATGTGTTTTTGGTAATTTCTGGTGGGGAGGCTTTGGTCTTGTGCAGCAATTAAAAATCCTTCAGTCTCTGCTTTGAGTCCTGAGCTTCTCAGCCATCGCTGGGATTTTTCTCTGTCTATTTCTTTCGCATTTAGTTTAGCCCAGTATTTACCATGTAGGGGCTTTTCTTGCCATCGTTTTATCATGGTCCGTTGCTGTTCTAGTTTTAGTTTGGATTTCATTTGTTTTATAGCTTTTGTTGTTTCTTCTTCTTCTTCTTCGTATTTGTTAGGTAGATTGATTTCTTGTTTGTATTTGTCAGCTTCCTTAAATACTGAAAACAGTTTTTTGTTTTGCTCGTGTTTTGTGGCTATTTGTATTAGTTTCCCTTGCTTCTGGAGTAGGTATTTTTGCAGTCCTATGGTGGTTATTTTATAATAGTTTTCTAGCTGTATAAGACCCCTGCCACCTTCTGTGCGTTGTATATATAGCCTTTCTATGTCAGATTTTGGGTGGTGCATCCTATATCCTGTCATTATTTTTCTTGTTTTCCTGTCTATTTTACATAGTTCGTTTAGTGTCCAGTTAAGGATGTTGTAGCTGTAGCTTATAACTGGGACAGCTAAAGTGTTGATACCCATTATCTTGTTTTTAGCATTGAGCTCTGTTTTTAGTATTGATCTAACTCGTCTATAGTACTCTTTCTTTATTTTTTCTTTCATTTGTGTATGTTGTATCCTATCTAGTTCATTGACTCCTAAATACTTATATGGTTGGCTTTCGTCTAGTTCTCTTATTTCATTGGCTTTATCTAGTGTTATATTGCTACTTTTAACTAATTTTCCTCTTTTCAGGGTTGCTTTGGCACATTTTTCTAATCCGAATTTCATTTCTATTTCCTTGGTAAAGCCGTGTACTGTCTGTAGTAGTGTTTCTAGCTCTTTGTCGTTTCTTGCATATAATTTTAGGTCATCCATATATAGAAGGTGGCTGACTGTTTTTCCATAGCATTTGTAACCGCATCCAGTTCTATTTAGCAATTCTGTTAGAGGTGTGAGTGCCAGGCAGAACAGGAGTGGAGAGAGCGTGTCTCCCTGGAATATTCCTCTTCTAATGGGGATGGCTTTCGTTTTCACAAGTCCCTCTTTTGTTTGGAGCTGTAGCACTGTCTGCCATTTGTTCATTGAGTGCTCTATGTATTTTATGATAATTGGTGCCACCTTGTTTATGGCTAGTGTTTCCAGAATCCACGTGTGGGGAACACTGTCGAAAGCCTTTTGGTAGTCCACCCAGGCCATACTGAGGCCTTTCTTCTTTCTGCGGCTGTCTTCAGTTATGGCTTTATTGATCAATAATTGATCTTTACAGCCGTATGAGCCCTTGCAGCATCCCTTCTGCTCTTCTGGAAACAGGTTGTTATTTTCCAGGTGTTTACTCACTCTCTGCGATATTATTGCAGTAAAGGCTTTGTAGATCGTAGGGAGACAGGTTATAGGTCTATATTATTATTATTATTATTATTATTATTATTATTATTATTATTATTATTATTATTATTATTATTATTATTATTACTGTTACTATTTCATGTGTGATGTGAAATTCCTGCACCTGCGATATACATTTATTTTATTTTTAAAAAAAATATTTTTATTACTTTTATTGTACCTTTTTTTTCTCTCCCCACAACAGATTTTTAAAAAAAATATTTTCTAAATAGCAAGATGGAGTCTCTCTCGTTTTTCCTATTAAAAAATTTGTTTTCTTTTTACTTGTTTTGGCTTTGTACGACTTCTTTTTATTGTTAATAAAATGCATCGTATTTTCTCTACGAAAAATAAAAACAAAAAAAGGAAAGAAAAAAAAATCACAGAAATTCTTTTAAAAATTCTAGAATGTTTCGCGATGTGGTTTTTACGCTACGGACTAAAAATAATACAAATTGAGGTTTACCTCTGAAGTAACCTTTCTATATCTTGTTTCAGTTATTGCATTGTGGTCATGCTGGAGCACCATCAACAACTTATTTTTTTTGAAAATCTATGGTTCTTATTATATCGCTAATTTACGGGGACGTAAAAAACCTAACATCGGTTGTCGATTGTCCAGCTGTGAATGGAGGGGCAAGCAGGGACACAAGGACACACACACGCACGCACACTCACTCACACACACACTTAGACGCACACACATAGATACACACACACATAGATACACACACACATAGATACACACACACACGCACACACTTATTCTCGGGGAAGATGAGATGAAAAGAAGCTATTTCCGACCAGTTATAGGCAAAATATCAGACTAACGGCTACGAAATCTATCTATCTATCTATCTATCTATCTATCTATCTATCTATCTATCTATCTATCTATCTATCTATCTATCTATCTATCAAATACCCATATATATATATATATATATATATATATATATATATATATATATATATATATATATATATATATATATATACATACACACATATATACTCTTTCATTTAAAAAAAAATTTCAGTGATTTGACTGCGGCCATGCTGGAGCACCGTCTTTAGTCGAACAAATCAACCCGAAGACTTATTCTTTGTAAGCCTAGTACCGGTCTCTTTTGCCGAACCGCTAAGTTACAGGGACGTAAATACTCCAACATCGGTTGTCAAACGATGGTGGGTGGGAACAAACACAGACGCACAAACATACACACACACACACATACATACATAATACATATATATATATATATATATACGACGGGCTTCTTTCAGTTTCCGTCTACCAAATCCACTCACAAGGCTTTGGTCGGACCGAGGCTATAGTAGAAGACATTCGCCCAAGGTGCCACGTAGTGGGACTGAACCCAGAACCATGTGGTTGTAAAGCAAAGACCTTAACCACACCCCCATGCCTGCGCCTAGCTTACTGATTTAATAATTTTGCCACAAGGCAAGCAGTTTTCAATCTACGAAGAAATAATCACATTTGCCTACTACTTAGATATGTAGCAATCTTCTCTACCCGTAGTTGTCACATTCGGTTAAAATGTCTTACGGTTAAGTTGGCTCTTATGAATTTCCCTGAAGAGAAGATTACATCTTTATCAACATCACTCATTTCTTTGGAAGGAACCATTTGTAATCTTCGAAACATATGTCGGAAATAAAAGAATTCATTTAACATATGCGTATTACTCCATTTATTAATTTATATTATATATATATATATATATATATATATATATATATATATATATATATATATATATATATGATTAATGAAAGAGATGGAAGTTGGAAGATACGATTATGTAATTTTTACAAACATTTCGTAGTCAGTGAAAAGGAATGAGTGTAATCGCGTTCTGCAAATCCATTTCTCGCTGCCGCATTAAAATCAAATGACCTTGCTTCTAAGCCGATCCCAGGGCATACGCATTCAGGCAACCGAGGAATAAATGGAAGTGCTCACTTACCTTCGTTTCAGGCCCATCAAGTTATCCAGTTTTCGAGAGTTCCCCAAAGGTAGTTTTAAACTCGAAATCCTCCTCGTCGCTTGGGGATCTCAACAACAAGTATTTGTAGATCTCTCGGGTATTTCCTCACGAAACCCCCGTCGGTTGTCACTTTTTAAAGGAGTTGTTTGGCACCCACGTCCTCTGTATGTCTTTGTCGTTTCGTATATTTTATACTTTAACAAGTCAACGTTAACCTTTCGGTGAAAGGTGAAGCACTGAAGTGGGTCTGTGTTACTGTATTTGTTGTTGTTACTGTATTTGTTGTTGTTATTGTGTTTGTTGTTGTTATTATGTTTGTTGTTGCGGTAGGTGTTTTTCATGTTATTATTTGTTCTAATCTGTATTTGTTGTTGTTATTGTGTTTGTTGTTGCGGTAGGTGTTTTTCATGTTATTATTTGTTCTAATCTGTATGTTTGTTGTTATATTTCTTTTTATCTTTATATAATACCTGTTTGAGGTATCAGGCTGCGGCTATGCTGGGGCACCGCCTTGAAGAATTGTTAGTCGAACGAATCGACTCCGGTACTTATTTTCGTTTAAGCCTGGTACTTATTTTGTCGGCCCTCTTTTGCCAGACCTCTAAGTTATGAGGCTGTAAACATACCAACACAGGTTGTCAAGCAGTAGTGAAGGACAAAGACACAAAGACACACACACACACACACACACACACACACACACACACACACACACACACACACACACACACACACACACATACACACACACACATGAAACAAGCTTCTTTCAGTTTCCATCTACCAAATCCACTCACAAGGCTTTGGTCGACCTGAGGCTATAGTAGAAGACACTTGACCAAGGTGTCACGCAGTATTACTGAACCCGGAATCATGTGGTTGGTAAGCAAACTACTTACCACCCAGCCGCGTTTGCACCTATGGACACTAGTTTTTTGTTTTCTTGTTAATCCTGTTGGTTTTGTTATTGTTGTTATTGTTGATGTGGTATCGGACTGGTTGGCTGGTGTGTAACTCTCTAGAGTTTTGTTGATCTTTGTCTTTTTTTTGTTTGGCAGTAAAAGAATGGTCATTAACCATTTTCTCCGTCTTCTCCCCCGAGATCACGTCTTAACATGATCCTATCATCCGCTCTTTTTTTGTCATTTGACGAAAAAATCCCAAGGATTAAGACAAAAGTTGGTTGGCGTATGTGCGTGTGTATGTGTGTTTGTGCGTGTGTTTGCGTGTGTGTGTGTGTGTTTGCGCGCGCGTGTGTGTGTGTGTGTGTGTGTGTGTGTGCGCACGTTTATTTTGTGTGTGTGTGTTTGTCTGCGAGACATTTCTGTTGGTACTGCTTTCTGAGGATGGCAATCTTCTGCTGTTAAAGCTGTCGATACTCTTCCTCATCTCGACACTGATTTAGGCACCCGCTACTGTTGTTGTTGCTGCTGCTGCTGCTGCTGCTACTGTTATTGTTGCTGCTGCTGCTGCTGCTGCTGCTGTTATTGTTGCTGCTGCAGCTGATGCTGCTGCTACTGTTACCATCGATGCCATGACAGCAGTAGTCTCAGCAGTACCGGTTGTCCTCCCGATTTCTGTTGTGGGTAGTAAGCTCTTACGTTATTGGTATTATTACATATGTGGAACCTGGGTCGTCTACTCTCCGTCATAACGTGCAATAGGGGACCGCTTGGAGGGTTTATCTCGGCGGTAACGCTATCCAGGTTTTCATGTTGTATTTGGGTCAAGTTTTCAGCGCTAATTCCCGATCAGTTTTCTTTTAATGTGCAGGACTGCATTCGATCCCTCAATAATAACACATGCCGCCATCCACCAGCTGCCAACTACCAAATAGTCAAAAAGGCTCCACATCCGACATCTTCAACTCATATATATTGAAACGCGGTGAAGTAACTCACTCCTGCATGGGTCAATGGAAATCCTGTATGTCTCTTCTACTGACTCACATCCCTGGAGTGAGTGACGAAAATTATGTTGCTCCATATTCCCACAGGCATTTCTCTTCCTGGGAATAAGTGGCATTTTCCTAGATGTTTCCTGTAAGATCTCTTCCGAAAGGACAATGCAGTCCTCTCCTCTCTTTAGGCGAGTCTGTTGGCCTCTCGCTGATCTGCCAGAAAAAAAGAAGCTTACAACAAGTGCAAATCATGGAACCAGTCCTTCCTAAAGCACCCCTGCTCTCTTTGGAGCATGGGCCTTCGACGACGTCTCTCCACTGTTCTCGACTTTGGGCTGTACCTATGCTGTTCTTCCTGTTTCCTTAGGTGAAGACCTTCCGCTCATACGTTTTGTTGGTATTTGAACCCGCATCGACGCTACAGAAACTTTGCTTTTTCTTGGTAGAAGTTTTGGCCTTACGCAAGGCTACTTTTACCTCTGGGTGGTCCCTATCAGTCTAGCCTCTATCATTTCATGTATCTAACATAGAAGACCATCTCGGGTGCTTCTGCTCTATTGACATAACTCCCAGAGTTATTGGGGTGGGGCATAGCTCTGAGGGTCACATCACCGTAACAAGGACAGAACCTTGTGATGGATAGACAACTGGTCATCTTATTTCCTGCCCAGTCTTTTACAACTCGAGGCATTTTCGCAGACACCTTGCCAACAGGTATGCTTGTTGGGACTTATGTCAAAACGTCGACATGTAAACAGATAAGAAATGGCTATATATATATATATATATATATATATATAGGTAATCAACTTGGACACCAACCACCTAGACTTGTTTCATATGTCAAAAAACTTGTAAGACAATATCTGGACTTAAAAGACATATGCTAGTTCACAAAAACGTTGCTTAACTTCGGTGATCGTACTAGAACGTGATATGGCAGCCTTCAACGTGATATGGCCGTAAACTCTTGAAGACGGACGAAATGCCACTAAGCATTTCGCCAGACGTGCTAACGATTCTATATATGTATGAAATTCGAATGAAAAAGAAATAAACAATTATGTTATGAATCTTATTAGCTTACATCTGTTTCTGTTGTAAGATGCAATGCACTCAGTTGAATGCCTATAGATTCATCGGAGTTTCAAACTTATACATATACGAAATCAGTCAAGAAGAAACTGAATTTTTAAAACAGCACACAAACCATCTGGCAGAGTGTTCTCATGACTGTAGTGCGGTGTTTGGATGACCTTCATCTTCACCAATAGTTCCATCATACCGCGGTAATTAGTTCATCAATCTACACGTGCTAGTGTGAACTTAGGTTTAGTGCACTCGGCGATTTGTCGCTAGTTGAACAATGAAGGATTTGGAAGAGCAACGTTGTTTGCGCGAAAGCCTGTTTCGAATTGGGGAAACATTTAAGGGGACTTTTCTAATGTTACGATAAGCCGTTTGGAATAATTGTTCAAGCCATAATCAACATCAAGAGTGGTAACAATGTTTTAAAACCGAGAAGCGCATTCATGGAAGACAATCCCAAATTTGCTACACCAATGGACGATAATCACGTAATGAAAGCACAACTGTGATTCATAAAGACCGTCGCTTTACCGTTCGTGAAGTCTCCTGAGAAACAGACATCTGTAAAAGTTCGCGTGACATAATTTCAAAAGAATATTAAAGATGCACCGCACTGCTACAGTCCTGATCCTGTACCACCCTTCTCTTTACCTGTGACTTAATTGCAAAAAGTTATACGACCGTCAAACCCCGGCCGCTTTTCTCCAGATTTGGTCTCTGCGAAATTTGTTTGGGTTCTCAAAATCGTAACCCATTCCAAACAGTTACCAATTTCCTCCAATAGAAGATATCGAAGAATATAATCTAACAGGATTGCTTTCTACACCTGAAAACGTGTTCCAGAATGCGTTCTAAAATTAGGAGAGAGGAAATATTTAGAGCGGTGTATCAACAGTCGGGGAGACTGTTTTGAAGAAGCCATGTGTCTAATTAAGTTGTAACTAACGCAATAGATTTGTTTTTTTTTTTTAATTTCGTTTTCTTCTTTTTGGATGAACGTCATATAGTAAATACACTGCGGCTTGACACCCACAACATCACAGTCGTCTGGGACATGTCCGTTGGGATTGACAAGGAAGTGAAGACAGACTGTTCAAAAGAAATTATAAAGGACAAGAACGAAAATATATCCTGATAGATTCGTGATTCTTCCGCTCTTAGACATTGCTTATGATGAGGTGAAGAAACTGCCAAATCTGGATCAGATTTGGAAATTGCAAAAAGGATAACGTGCAGACTAAATGAACCCATAATAATTTTTTCTATTATAGGTACAAGGCCTGACATTTTATAGGGAGAGTGTAAATTGATACATCAACGTCTGTGTTCAACTGGTACTTATTTTATCGTTCCCGAAAGGATGAAAGGCAAAGTCGACCACGGCGGAGCTTAAACTTAGAACGTAAAATCGGACGAAATGCCGTCAACGGTTCTGCTAGCTCGCCACCTTTGGCGTGTTAACAATCCTTTCTAGTATAGGCACAAGGCCTGGAATTTTATGGGTAGAGTGATACTTATTTTATTGATCCCGAAAAGATGAAACGCAACGTCGACCTCGGCGGAATTTGAGCTTAGAACGTAAAGACTGACGAAATGCTGCCAACATTTTGTCCGCCATGCTAACAATTCTGGTAGCTCACCGCCTTCTGATTGAGGCATAAAGTCATCGATTTTAATGGGAGGGAATTGGTTGGTAATCACTGACCCCAATACTTGACTGGAGAAAAATATTTTTTTCGATCCAGAAGCTTGAAAGCCAATTATTGATTGGTACTTTATCGATTCCCAAATTTTGGTACGATGCCAACGTGAAGTGAAGTGTTTTTCACATGAACACAACGCATCGCCCGGGCTGGCGATCGAAACTACCATCTTGCGATCATGAGTGCAACATCCTAACCACTAGAGCACAGCGACATGCCGAAAGACTTTTATACTGTTGAATTACAACCGTCAAGAGTGTGTAATATGTTAACGGAATTTACAAATTTTCATGGCGATGAAACATGCGTCTAACAAATTAAATATTAACGCAAACCAATTAGTGAACGACAGGCGAAAAAACAATTAGAAGCAAACGACTCGCGACTGTCAGAAACAGAACTGTTTGTAATTAAAGATGTACAAAAACCCTCGAAAAACAAAACAAAAAATCAGAACAAAACTAAAAGAACCCCGGAAAGAACTATACATGTCACTGTAAACAACTCAATTACTGCCACATTCACTTAGCCATGGAGTGATAAATACATGCATACATATATATATATATATATATATATATATATATATATATATATATATATATATATATATATATATATATATATATTAATATATATATGTACACATATACGCACACACATATATATGCTTATATATAGATATATGTATACACATATATAAATATATGTATTAGTGTATATAGACATACATATGTATATATATGTATATATATATTAATATATATATGTTTATATAAATATATATTAGCATATATATATATGCATATGTATATATATATATATTAGTATATATATATATATATATATATATACATACATGCATACATGTATATATATATATACATATTTGTATGAATCTATATTTATACAAACATGATATATGTATATGCTTATATTTGTACATAAATACACATACACACACATATATGCATACGTGCCTATATATATATATATATATATATATATATATATATATATATATATATATATATATATATATATATATATATATATATAATATATATTTATATATATATATATATATATATATATATATATATATATATATATATATATATATATGTATATATATATATATACAGATATGGTAGAAATACAGAAAGGTTAAAAAATTGAAAATAACAAATAAGCATAGGGACGGGTTATGAAGGGTTATAAGTAAAAACAAACAAATAATAATTGAAATAAATAAATGAAGAATATAAAAAAAAACATCGGTTAAATGTCAATAAATGTATCAATCGAGATTTGAAAATGCGGTCAGTGGTTTCACCTCATCGGAAACGTTTTACAGATGACTTATCAAATGGCATAAAAATCGGGACAGAGGAATTTCAAAACTAATTCTTAAGAGTAAAAATAAATAAATGAATAAATAATAAAGTAGAAATACAAAAAAAAAAAAAAAATATAGAGGAAAACAAAATGGAAAACAAAAATAAAAATGAAATCATATTTTGAAAAAATAGAAAATTAAAATAGAAAATAGTCGTAATAAAAAGATAAACATAATAAAAATAATAAAATAGAATAAATATAATAAAAAGATAAACATAATAAAAATAATAAAAAAGGATAAATATAATAAAAAGATAAACATAATAAAAATAATAAAATAGAATAAATATAAAATATTAGACACAGAAATAAAAAAAATGAAGAATAAAAATAAAATAATTAAATAATAAAATATGATAAAATATGACTAAAAAATGAAAAATATTTGATGAAGATAAAAAATATTAAATGGAAAAATAAAAATAAAAAGAATAAGAAAGAAAAAGAGGAAACGATGTGGATATCGAATACTCTGATTCGATAGAGAAAGCGAGAGATACAAAACGAAAAATGAAAATACCGACTGACATTGTTGTGGAAATAAAATTATAGAAGTTACAACTGATAGTAACATATATGGCACATAAATCGTAACTACTATGGTCACTTGTGCTGACGTATCTCAACGAAACCGGCCGTAAAATGAATGATTTTTTGCGTTGCGAAAAAATTAAAACAGAAAAGGCGCTGCAATAGAATAAGGAATAAAGGAAGAAGAAAAAGGATGTAATTCTTCGGGTTTGTAAGAAACATACAAGAAAGTTTATAGGAAAATAGAGTATAACCGTGGCTGCGGAATTAAGAAATTCCTTTCATATTCACGTGGCTCCATGTTTGAGTTTGTGAACCCCGTTCTACAGAAAATCGGTTGAATAAATGTCTCCCCCTCCCATAGTTTTTCTTCGTGTTGATTAATGACTGATGAGCAAAATTTGATACACAGAAATTGCAGAATATACATACATACATACATACATACGTACGTACGTATGCACATACACACAAACACACACATATTATTTTGTCCGGAAAGTTCTGAGCGCTTTAACGCTAAATCTTTCAACGCTTCATTGAACATACACGAAACATAACACAGTTAGAACTTTGGCGTTGCTTCAAGTGGAATTGCATCTCTTCTTTGTTCCTGATTAAAAATAGATTTATCTTCCATTCCGGTTACACTTTATTGGCATTTGAAATGAAGAATTTGCAGAGGAGTTGGAAGTTTCTAAAAGTACGGCTCATGAACACTTAATGAAGCTAGGATACATTTCTCGCTATAACGTATAGGTCCCTCACAAACTCTCAGAAAGGAATTGCTTGGACCGGTATTCTGTTTATGATATGCTTTTAAAACGGAATAAAAGCATGCCTTTTTTGAAACAACTTGTGACTGGAGATGAAAAATGGATTGTATACGAAAACGTTGTGCAAAAAAGATACTAGAATTTGCATAAGGATTCCCAAAAACAGCAGCCAAAGGCGAATATCCATGCCAAAAATGTTATACTTTGTTTGGTGGGATCATAAGAACATTATTCATTGTAAGCTTCTCCCACAAAACCAGACCCTTAATTCTGATGTGTACTGTCGTCAGCTGGCTAATTTGAGCCCCAAAATAATAGAAAACAGGCCGTAGATGGCCAACAGGAAAGGGGCGGTGTGGTAGTGTTCCAACAAGATAATGCCCGACCACATGTGCCTTTGGCTACCCGAACAAAGTTACATGAAGTCGGCTGGGATCTCTTACCCCATCCACCATATTCTCCTGCTACTGCGTCACCCGACTACCACTTGTTTTTGTCTCTACAGAACTCATTGCAAAGAAAAACATTTAACGATTTAGAGAGGGTCAAAATGCATCTAGATAACTCTTTTTCTTCAAAACCAGTCAAATTTTATGCTGATGGAATATTTTAAACTGCCATAAAGATGGGCAAAGGTCATTAATAATAATGGAAATTATTTTGTTTAAAAAGATTTATTGAAAGGCCACTTATCTATATCCTTTTTTGCATATTGAAAAACGCTTAGAACTTGCCGGACAACCTAATATATATATATATATATGTTATAATGTTAAGGAATTACAAAATCCGAACTTACAAGGAAATACAATTTGATAATATCAAATTGAGTTGTATAATGAAAAATATTTTAATAATTTAGAGAAGAACCACCATGGTGCAACTCGCACGAAGAAGAAGATCAGACACCATCAAGAAAGGTGTACTATGCAAAACTAGTTTAAAAATCTAAAAATCCAAGGTCGGTTTCGTTGAGATACGTCAGCAGAAGTGACCATAGTCGCTACGATTTATGTGCCATATATGTTACTATCAGTTGTATCTTCTATAATTTTATTTCCACAACAATGTCAGTCGGTATTTTCATTTTTCGTTTTGTATCTCTCGCTTTCTCTATCGAATCAGAGTATTCGATATCCACATCGTTTTCCTCTTTTTATTACTTATTCTTTTTATTTTTATTTTTCCATTTAATATTTTTTATCTTCATCATATATTTTTCATTTTTTAGTTATATTTTATATTTTATTATTTAATTATTTTATTTTTATTTTTCATTTAAAAAAATTTCTGTTTCTTATATTTTATATTTATCCTATCTTATTATTTTTATTATGTTTATCAGCTTCATTGGTTTACAGATGTTTCTGCTACGAGAAGCAGTGTACTGAGAACTGAGTGCATATGTAACATCCTGTAACTTCACCAGAGCCATTAAACTGAAGTGTATGTTTATATATATATATATATATATATATATATATATATGTACACTCACACACATACACGCACGCACGCAGGCACATACACACGCACACACACACACACAGGTATATATATATATATATATATATATATATATATATATATATATATATATATATATATAGTTTTAGGGAAAATAACCAATTTTCAAGAACTCATCGATGAAAATCCACTATCACATATATACTTTATCTATAAGGCTCAATTTAATTTTAATTTTTTATAAATTGATTTTAATTGAGTTTTTTACCTGTAATTTTGGATTTTGTCCCTAATATTATTATTATATATATATATATATATATATATATATATATATATATATATATATATATATATATATATATATATTTATTTATTTATTTATATATCTATCTCGATATTGGTTTATGATAGGTAAATTACATCTCTGCAGCACTTTGATTCACTATGTAAAATGACATGATAAATTGCCACAAAACAATTTTTCTGACGCTCTACTGACTCAAAAAATGTATTAATCCTCCTCAATTAAAAATTAGAAACCAAAGAATGCCTAAACGACAGAGACAAATATTAATTCGAAGCGAGGTCATGCAATGTTGCGTCAACTGAAAGTTGCCTAAGCTGAATTACTGTAGGAAGTCTAATGTTTCAGGATTACAGTCTCTTGTCGGATGGCTGAGACAGACATTTTAGGACTTTACCTTACGCTAGAGAAGCCGTTAGAGAAGAGAAACAGAAAGAGGAGTTGTCTGATAATTAGGATAAGTAGATCTTTGCAGCAACAATTGCGCGTTTCAATTTTGAAAAAGAAAACGGAAGGCGATATCGGAAAATGTACACCTTGACAAAATGATCGAAAAACACGCGTGACCGAAAGCGACTGGATCATCTTTGATTCAAAGCCTGCTCAGTCGGAGTCGGCCTGGGACTCCATTGTTTTCCATTGTTCCTTGTGGTCTGTATATCTCTTGGCTTGTCAGATAAATTCGTTCGTTTTTTTTTTTATTTGAATCGCTTCTAATGCTATTTGAATTAACACGAAAAACATTTTTATAATTAGTGTTTAACGAACTGTCTTTTTTTGTAGCTCTATGCTTCCTGTACAATTTACATTTGTCGTTTTTAAAACTGAATAAATTTTACTGCTTTTCAAACAAAACGATGAAGTGCCAAGTTTGAAGTATTAGCTAACCCCCCCCTCCAAAAAAAACGAACGAATTTATTTGACAACACAATATACCAAATATATTACCAGCTGCTCCGTTTAACTTTAATCAAGACAAAATGAGGCAATGAGAGCGCCTCTATGTAGTCACACGGCTTGCTAGAAATAGCAGTTAAATCTCTCTGAAATTGTGACAAAATGTGTTAAAAAAGAAAAATATGCATTAGGTAATGTAGTTATAAAAGTCTGGATGGGCACGGCTGGAATACCTTTCATCAAAGATCTGCTCAACTAGTGTTAGGTGGTAGCTAAAACAGCAACTGTAGCAACAACATCATAAAACTATAAATGCATACATACATACATATGTACAGACACGCACGCACACCTATGTATACATATTAATTTTTACTGGGAAAAATTGACAAGGACTTCGAAATGTAAGATTACTCACCGTCGTTAGACTTATGGTGGAGAGCAAACCTGAATTTCGAAGTCACTGTCAACATATTCCTTGCGAAAATAAACGAACATGTACTCTACTATAAAGCATTGAGCAATCCTTCAGTACAATGTTAAATTGTTTTTCGGCATAAGTTGACATTAAGACATGAAAAAGAAATAAAACTTTTATGTAGAAATGTTTATATATATATATATATATATATATATATATATATATATATATATATATATATATATATATATATATATATATATAAATATATATACAATATTATATTTATATAATATTATATACATATACAATACTATATATATATATATATATATATATATATATATATATATATGTATATATATAAATATTAAATATATAATATTGCATATAAATATTAAATATATAATATTGCATATATATATATATATATATATATATATAATATTATGTACACAGTACATATAATATAATATATATATATATATATATATATATATATATATATATATATATATATATATATATATATATATATATATATATATATATATATATATATTTATATATATACATACATACAGAAACAAAAGACGAAGACCGGTGTAGGAACAGCAAGTAAGTGTGTTAGTTTAATGCTGAAGTCATAAGAATATATAAACGTTCGAGGGAACGTGAAATAATTATTTTAGAAGAACAATGGATTTTGAAGTACATAAAACTATAAATAATAGCTTTGGATTGAAAAATCTTAATAAATAACATTAAGTGCATATTTAACTTATTATCTGACGAGGATTCCTTTAACTTCGTTGCTCATCATTATTATGTATCAAAAGACACTCACTTCAAAGAAAGACTAAATTACATGCAGAAATATACAATTATCCACAAATGTCAAATTTAGAAACGAAAGATTATATGGTGCAATCCGCTCTATAGCTTAAATGTTCGTCCTAATGTTAATGGGCTTTTCTCGCAAGACTCATAAACATTTCCTCACAGATATTATAACGTCTTCAATAAAAGTAGATTTAAGGTGAGCAAGCGGCATTTCACTGTTTCCAAAGCCAATATAAACAGAATAATCTCTCTAATACGAATACGTTGTGTAATTTGAATAACCTTAATATTTTCAATATCAACATAGACATACATACATAAATACATACATACACACACACACACATACACACACACACACACACACACACACACACACACACACACACACACACACACATATATATATATATATGTATATATATATGTATATCATTTTATTCTTTTACTTATTTCTGTCATTTGACTGCGGCCATGCTGGAGCACACCTTAGAGGGTCTTTAGTCGAAGAAATTCACCCCAGGACTTACTCTTCGTAAGCCTAGTACTTATTATATCGGGTTATGTTGCTGAACTGCTAAGTTACAGGGACGTAAACACACACACACACACACACACACACACACACACACACATATATATAGTGCAGTGTCTGCAACTTGATGAGTACCACATATTCCCCTCCATTTTCTTATTGCTATATATATATATATATATATATATATATATATATATATATATATATATATACGACGGGCTTCTTTCAGACTCCGTCTACCAAACCCACTCACAAGGATTTGGTCGGCCCGAGGCCATAGTAAAAGATATTTGCGCAAGGTGTCATGCAGTGGGACTGAGCCTGGAACCGTTTAGTTTGGAAGCAAGGTTTGTACCACACAGACACGCCTGTGTATATATATATAAATATATCTATATATTTATATAGAAATATATATATATATATATATATATATATATATATATATATATATATATATATATCTATATATCTATATATACATACATACGCGGCTGTATCTATATCTCTGTCTCTGTCTCTCTCTATCTATCTATCTATCTATCTATCTATCTATCTATCTATCTATCTATCTCTCTCTCTCTCTCTCTCTCTATCTATCTATCTATCTATCTATCTATCTATCTATCTATCTATCTATCCTACTGTATCATTCTAGCGATCAGATTTTTAAGTATGGTACTAAAAAAAACTCTTTTTAAACATTTATTACTCTCCGCATTCCACAATTTTAAAACGAAATGTCTTTATATATATTTTATTATCCTCATCTATATTTTTATCTATACTCCATTATATTTATATATGTATATATTTATGTGTCCTTGCATATTTTTAACATTCATATATATTTTTATATTTCTATAACTCTATATTTTGAATGTATTAATATATATTTTAGACAATTCTTTTTATCTAATCCGTATATGTATACACCAATCGTAGTCTGCCTGAGTTGAATTTCTTCCCTGTGTCTCTTGAATATATATATATATATATATATATATATATATATATATATATATATATATTGAGATTCAGTTGAATTAGGTACTTAAGTTGAAACACCAAGTCAGTCCGGTATTATCCACACAGCTCGAAATAATAAAATCAAAATAAGAAACAGGATATCAAGTAGTGATGCAGTACAACCGTTTCAAGCGGCTCCGTTTAATTGAACAATGCAATAATTACAGCAATTTAAATATAATGCCATCTTCAGCTGCACAAATAAATAAATAAATAGAATTTTTCTCAAATATTTGGACAGAGCAAGAAGATGGAAGAAATTCAATAGCGACAACATGAATTTCTTCCATCTTCTTGCTCTGTTAAAATATTTGAGAAAAATTATATTAATGTGTCCGACTGGTTAAAGTTCTATTTATTTATTTGTGCAGCTGAAGATGGCATTACATTTAAATTGCTGTAATGATTGCATTGTTCAATTAAATGGAGCCGCTTGAAATGGTCGTACTGCATCACTGCTTGATATCCTATTGATTATGTATATATATATATATATATATATATATATATATATATGTATATATTCTTTCATTCTTTTATTCTTTTAAATGTTTCAGTCCTTTGACTGCGGCCATGCTGGAGCACCGCGTTTTAGTCGAAGAAATCGACATCAGGACTTATAAGACTGGTAATAATTCTATCGGTGTCAGTTGCGGAACAACTAGGTTACAGGGACGTAAACACACTAACATCAGTTGTCAAGCGATAGCAGGGGAGCAACCACAAAGACACACACATGTATATAAGCACACACACATATATATAAACACACAGACATGTACATAATACATACATATATTATATACATACACACACACACACATTCATATATGTAAAC
>NC_142954.1:7825120-7827620 GCF_046866305.1 Octopus bimaculoides
ATACATATATAGTCGATTACGGATTTGGTATTAGTCTTTATTTTGTACGAGAACCATTTCGACCCATCCTGCGACCCATCTGTTATGGGTGGGATGCTGTGCATCCATTTTCTGTTTCCGTAATCGATTAGTATCTCAACTAACACTGCTGAATTCGTGAAGTAGATCCAACGGAAATATACCACAACAGCGGATGATACCAGGTAGCCCAAACCGAGCCAGTGCTTTACTCAACACATGAGCGGACTAATTGACATATATCCATTAGCCCATATCTATCTATCTATCTATCTATCTATCTATCTATCTATCTATCTATCTATCTATCTATCTATCTATCTATTCACACATACATACATACATACACATCGTTTTGCGTACGATTTAGTGAGCAAAATGCACTCACTTCATAAAGTACATCTTAGACATTACTGATCAATTAATGGTAGAATTTCTTTAACTGGCTGCATTCTTCTGTATCTACTGAACATTAGAAATCTTCAGAGACAAATATGTTTGGTTAGGGTGTTCAGGATAGCGTTTGATTTATAGGAATAGTGTTCGTAATTGAAGTGACAAATAGCGTGGCTTAGTGACTCAGATGTTTAAAAGTAGATAATATATTGTTTCGACATCAACAGTTCTTAGAAAGACAACTCTGTAAAATTTGAGAGCAATTGTACATGGAAGACAAATTATCTATTCCTCTATTCTTTTATTCTTTTGTTCTTTTACTTGTTTCAGTTGTTTGACTTCGGTCATGCTGAAACACCGCCTTGAAGGTTTTTACTTTTTTTAGCCGAACAAATCTACCCCAGGACTTATTCTTTGTAAGCCCAGTACTTATTCTATTGGTCTCTTTTGCCGAACCACTAAGTTACGGGGACGTAAACACACCATCACCAGTTGTCAAGCGGTAATGGGTGGACAAACACACACACACGCACACACACACATACACGCACGCAATCACACACACATATGTGTGTGTGTTTGTGTGAGTGTATGTGTACTTGTGCTTGTTTCCTCTGATCCCTTGACAACCGGTTCAGTCCCACTGCACGGTATATTGAGCACATGTCTTCTACTATAGCTCCGGACCGACCAAGGTATTGTGAATGAATTTAGAAGACAGAGGCTGTGCGGAAGCCTGTCGTATACATACATACATACATACATACATATATATATATATATATATATATATATATATATATATATATATATATATATATATATATATATATATATGTGTGTGTGTGTGTGTGTGTGTTTGTACGTGTGTGTGCACGTCTGCGTATGTCTATGTTTTTGCTTGTTCCCTTCACCGTCTGACAAGAGGCGTTGATTTGCCTATGTCCCTCGGAAACGTAGCAGTTCGGCAAACGGTTTCGATACAGTACGTACCTAGCTTAAAAATAAATACTGACAAAAATCCTTCAAGATAGTTCCTCAGGATGGCTGCAGTTCAGCGAATGGGACAAATAAAAGCATTGTTACTACAACAAGGACAAACCAAAATACTGACTCTCAGCATCATTATGTTTATGATCGTTGTATTTCCGAATTTAAATCGAATAAACTCTTTCAGCGAAATTCTGCCTCAAACACCCGCTCCAAATCTAATATATTTTTGTAGACGTAAATCAAAAATATTTCGCTGAAATATTTCCAAATGCCAAACAGTCAACCACCGTATAGATCTGTATCATACGGTCACGTGGTCCAAATAAATCAGCGTTCCTTTTGTTAAAGTGCATCTCGTATCAGTTGGTTTTTGTCACCATAAATTTGAATTTTTGTTGAAATACTTCCAAAGTCCTAACGGATAAACATTAGTCAGTTTTGTATGATGACGTTACATGTTTCAAACAAATCCAGAGGCTTTTATTACTAACCTGCTTCTCACTTTGTTATTTATTTCGTATAGAAAAGGAAAGGCCTTTCGATTAATTTCAATAATTACTGAGATTTCGTGCAAACAACTCTGAGCTATGATGTGTGATGTTTCAGTTTGAAATAAATTTTACTGCACTATTCTATTTTGGTTTGGCTTGTTATTTTACCAACTCGACTGTTTACAATATTAATTAATTCATACACCCACCATATACATACATACAGACAGACAGACATACAGACAGACAGACAGAAAATAAAGGAATTCTCGAACACAGGATGCCTGTGAAGTCAGCTTAGAAAATCGATTAAATACCCTGTAGAATACGGTAAAGAGTTGCCTGTAAGACTCTACAGAGAACTGAACCCTGTACCTCTCAAATTCCAGCTGACCGCTCATTACCATTAAGCTAAGGGGCCCCTGATACGCACATACACACACACACATGTACATGTGTGTTTTTATATATAGAGAACAAGAAGCTATATGTACATACATACTAACATGTATATATAATAAATAATACCCATACATGTGTAATTATATATATATATATATATATATATATAAGGTGCATTCCAGAAGTTTTGAGACTTTTTT
>NC_142954.1:7832620-7837620 GCF_046866305.1 Octopus bimaculoides
TGGGTGGTGTGTGGTATGTTTTTAAAGTTGATCAATCGAAATACTGGAATATGAATGTTGTTGAATATGAATGACGGAGATGAGGATGAAGATGCTGGTGCAGATGATGATAAAAATGGTGGCAATACGGAAGAAGGAAACATTACAAGGACGAATCCTTCATGCGTTGTAGGGGCTTGTCCTCCTGAAGGACCATAAGAACTATACCAGCGAGGTGTAAGCTTCTGATAAGGCCTTCTATGCTGAACAGGTCAAAGGATAGAGTCCATGCTAATATGGAACACCTCTTTATAGGGGTAAAAATGGATTTGTGTAAGGCCAACGTCTGGAAAAAGTAAAAACTTGGAAGAAGAAAACAGCCCAGAGTCAAGAACACTGAATGATCGTCGATGAACTCTGCTCCATAAAGAGCAAAAGGCTTAAGAAATAAGACTACCGGTGTATGCATCAGTGGTGGAGCTTGTACGAGGTAGGTAGAAAGAGTAAGCAAATTTTCAAATCATGTTCTGTCGTCTTAAAAAGGACACATTAAATAGATTTGGGGTTCAATGCTTTGTTTAGAGAAGAGAGATTAGAGCTATGCTATAAAACCCCGGCCAAGTCGAAGAAGAGGTCAGACTAATATGGACCATCTCTCCCGGAGATAAAATGGGTTTGTATAGGGTTCAATACCCCTGCATAGAACAGGAACATCAATGATGATTAAAAACCAATGAAACCTGGGAGAAGGCGTTTCTTTAGAGAAACACAGCATGGTGCAGCAAAATCCAGGACATTCTGCATTACACGTCAAGCTCTGATCTGAAACCTATAAGGTAGGTAGAAGAGAGGACTCCCTAAAAATAGCTAAAGCAGGATGCTGAGACAGAGCCGGAAAGCTAAAAAAAGGAAAGTAAGGATTCAACTGGAGAGACGGCAGGGAAGACAGCCCAGAATCAAGAATAGTGGAGAAAAGTAGTTAATGGCTGAGGTCCCTTGGGGGTTAGGAGTGTTCATTTCATGGTCATAATATCATAGGTTCAATTCCTTGACCAAGAAAGAAGTGGTCAGCGGCCTATGCTCCACAGGAAGCGAAGGGCTTATGTAAGAAATGGAAGAATGAAAGAGAGAGGAAGAAGTAATAAAGAAAATCCATCTTTATAGGTGCTTGATAATAAGGGTTTCAAATTTGGCTTAGTGCCAACAAAACTTGTTGATAATAATGGTAATGCCAATAAGGGGAAATAATTAAGATGGTAATGAATTGGGATTTTGGTGTCGGCTTCCGAGACCTTTGCTCAGTAGATTTTCTTGTGTCCCAATCTCACCCTTGCAAGCCAACCCATCGTAAGGTTACCTATTTACTGCTGAGCGGACTGAAATGTTTTGCTCAAGAACGAAAAATACACATCCGGTCTGGGAATCGAAACTATGATCTCGCGATCATGAGTGAAACACATTAACTGCTAGGCATTAGGCCATACGTCTTCACAATGTATGTGATGTGGCTGGCAATAAAGATGTTAATAGTAATGGTGGTCATCTCACCAGTCGTTTCTGTTGCTGGCATTATTATTTATTCCCAGCTTAACCTTGATCAAGTTGACCTATAATCAAAGGCTTTCCTGCCATAACAATCGCGTAGTTTATTATTCAATTTGTCCACTTCCTTTAAGACAGTAGGGCATGGCTCAAGCAAGTAAGCCAAACTCTCGAGCTACCAGCCCAAATGTCTTTACTGAGTATGTAGGAACAAATCTGATACGTATCTCGTTGTCTTTAAGGTGTTGTCTATTTTGCTACCCCTAACCATCTTGCTGGATGGTTAGGGGTAGTGGTTGATGATAAGTAGGGGGTTGTGAGGTTAGATGGTTGGGTAGTTGGTTGGTTGGGCGGTTAGATGAAAGGTGGTTAGTTCGTTGGGATAGTAGTGGTAATGACTGAGTAGTGGTGCTGGCAGCGGTAGATGTTGAATTGGCTGAAACAGCGCTTGTTGGAGCGGTGGTAAAGGTGCATGTTGAGTGGTGGTAATGCTGCTTGTTTGAGTGAAAGCAATGGTGCTTGTTTTGAGTGATGATAATGGTACTTGTTTGAGTGATAGTAACGATGCTAGTTTGAATGATGGTAACGGTACTTGTTTGAGTGTTAGTAATGGTGCTTGATTGAGTGATGATTGAGTGCTTGCTGAGTGATGGTAATGGTGCTTGTTTGAGTGATAGTAACGGTGCTTATTTGAATGATGGTAATGGTTGTTGCTTTGAGTGTTGGTAATGGTACATGCTTGAGTGATGATAATAATGCTTGTTTGAGTGATAATAATGGTTCTTGCCTGAGTGATGGTACTGGTACTTGTTTGAATGATGGTAATAATCTTGTCTGAGTGTTGGTAATGGCGCTTGTTTTGAGTGATGGTAATGGTGTTTGTTGAGTGGTAGTTGTACGACGATTGGTAATGGTAGCGTTTTGATAATGGTGTTCCTTGAGTGGCAGAAATGGTAGTTGTTGGAGTGTTGCACATGCTAGAGTGCTGGTAAAGGTGTTAAAAGGTGGTAACAATTACTATTGTTGTGGTGGTGGTGGTAGAGTGGTGATAACGTCTATTTTTAGAATGGTGGCGGCGTCGGAATAGTGATAATGGTAAGTTTGTGGTAATGGTAAAATGGCGGCATTGGTATAGTAGTGGTAATGGTGGTAGTTGGATTGGTGGTAAGGAGGATTGCTGGGGTGGTGGTGGTGATGATAGTGGAGTGGAGTGTGGGTAATTTCATGGTTTTGAGGGATGATAATGATAGCTGTTGGACTGATGGTAATGTTGAAGTAAGCTAAAAGAGGAGCAGTGTAACAATAATTGCGATAACCTCAGAGGAAATGAATGGAAGTAAAATAGAAGTAATGGTGATTAAAAATTCTGGCAGACGACCAGTATCTTAAGAGAAGTTCAACATTTTATATTTTGAGGGGCAAAATCCTGGAAAATTAACACAAGGTTTGTGATTGAGTCCCCGATAGAATAATGACTGGAAAGTGTTTTAATATTTTTTGTGAAATTAAATTCCTAGTAAAACAGTAAAATGTAATTTTTTTTAAAAAAGCTCAATATAAAATATATTAGAATATTTGGAACTTTCTCAAGGCAAAAAAAAAAAAGAAACATAAAATAGATCATGGGGTAAACATCTGACTGGCTCCTGAGACAAGAATCATTGAACAGCTGCTCCAAGGCACTAGGTGAAGGATGCTATCGCTGGAGATACAACCAGGTCCTGAATACCTTGGTTGAGGTAGGCAGCAAGGAAGAGAGTGGCAATAGAAGCGCCCGCACGACAGCCAGGAGAGATTGTCTTTGTTAAGGAAAGGTAACTGCTGAAGAAAGCACTCTAGAACAATTCCGATGGAATGTCAAGAAGAGTAACAAGAACAGCATTGAGGCACAGAAGAAAAATCTGTAAGGTTCTGGCTAAAATGTTATCGGTGGGGGTCAGTAACATGCCACTTGGATACAGGCTCATTATAAACCCTGCTCACGCAGCTTGGACGAGGGCGTATGTTGTTAGATCCAAAACGTCCAGAGGCTTTAGGATACAAACGCTCATGATGTATCCAGATATTGCATCTCTAGATGCGTTCTCTTTTACACTTTTATTCTTTTACTTGTTTCAGTCATCTGACTGCGGCCATGCTGGAGCACCACCTCAAAGGTTTTATTTTTAATCGAAGAAATGGACCCCGGAACTTATACTTTGTAAGCCTAGTGCTTATTCTAACCGCTAAGTTACGGGGACGTAAGCACACCAGCATCAGTTGTCAAGCGATGGTGAGGGGACAAACATAGACACGCACACATAAATACATGCATATATATATATATATATATATATATATATATATATATATATATATATATATATATATATATATATATATATATATAAGTCAGTAAATAGTGGGGTTGTGTTAACCGCACGTGGAGAAATAATAGGAAAATGTAAAAAAGCCAGAATGCTGAACTGGGAGCATAATTTAATGAAGATTTTTTCTAACCGGTTTTCATTGCGATGAAGCAAATTATCAAGAAGGAGAATGAAAATGTTTTTTTACAAAGAAGTACAAAAAAGTACAAAATGAAGAAAATAATATATAAAACAATAATATATAAAAAAAATAATATATAAAAAAAATAAATAAATATACCCATTTTTTTAATATTATTTTTATTATTATTTTTTTTTTATATATTATTGTTTTATATATTATTTTCTTCATTTTGTACTTTTTTGTACTTCTTTGTAAAAAAACATTTTCATTCTCCTTCTTGATAATTTGCTTCATCGCAATGAAAGCCGGTTAGAAAAAATCTTCATTAAATTATGCTCCCAGTTCAGCATTCTGGCTTTTTTACATTTTCCTATATATATATATATATATATATATATATACGACGGGTTTCTTTCAGTTTCCGTCTACCAAATCTACTCATAAGGCTTTGGTCGGCCTGAGGCTATAACTGAAGACGCTTGCTCAAGGTGCCACGCAGTGGAACTGAACCCGGAACCATGTGGTTAGGATGCTAGCTTCTACACACACAGTTACGTCCGCGCCTATGTTGAACTAAAATATATTAACGCATTTGGTAACCTCTTAGAATTACAAAAAAGACAGGCGTTTTGGCAAATAATTTAGATAAGGTGGTGAAAATGTTGGATGTTTTTGAGGTTCAATATTCGACAAGATATTTGGAATCGATTTACAAATTTCTGGCATGAAGGATATGGTAGTAGACGTGTTAAGAACCTAATATTCTTAGTATTCAAGTTAAAGAACTTTTGAACCAGCAGAAAATAGACGCGTTGTCTTTTCCCTCTCACCACCATGAACTGCTACACGGTTAACGATATTAAACCTGTCCACGTTTAACGAGATTGACCTGGTTGACGTTTAACGAGACAGAACAAGTCAACGTTAAAAGACATCGAACTAGTCGACGTTAAACGAGATTGAATTAGTTGACGTTAAACGAAATT
>NC_142954.1:7842620-7845089 GCF_046866305.1 Octopus bimaculoides
ATAAAGATTTAATTAAATAAACGTTATTTATTCAATTTAAATCAGCAAATATTTATAAAATATTTATTAAGAATAATAATATAAGAAATAATAATAATAAGAATAATAATGATAAAAAAAATTTTTGTTGACCCAAATTTATATATTATATCCATCACCTTTTGAAATTGTTTTGGATTTTTGTTTTCAAGCAGTCCTCTGAACGTTTGTTTTTTAAAAAAATAATTAGAAAGAGAGAGAGAGAGACAAAAAATTAGTAATAATATTAATAAATGTTCATATTTAATATTTTGAACGATTTTAGGCAAGACATTAGTTGAAAAGCTTTCAGCTTATATCTGTTTGAAATAATTTTGTTATAGGAATTTGGAATTCTAACGTTTATCATTTTGATATTTTGGTCATTTGGCATTTTGGACCAGGCGGGGAGGCCAATTGGCTCTTGACTTTTGATGTTTTTTAAAAAAATTTTCATATGAGGGGGGTGTTTGAAAGCTTTCAGTCGAGTCACGGGAAGAAGTTTTGAATACGATTACGTATTTTTTGCATTTTTGTTTCAATTCTGTTTTAGCATTTTTAAGCTTTTCAAAATGTTTTTTATATTTTTTCACAGTTTTTTTTTTACAAAGTTTTATTGTTATTAAAATGTTAGAATTTAAGAGACAAGATTTAGGGGAATTTAAAAAAAAATTTAAAGCACAAAAAACACGTAAATAAAATAGTAGTTGCAATACTACTATCCATAACAGCGACAACAACAACGTCAACAACATCAACAACGGTGACAACAACACCACCACCAACAACAACAATGGCAACAATAATGACTTCAGTATTGACCAAAAGAGTACTTAGTTATATAGACACCAGTACATGACTGGTACCTTATTTTGATCGACCCTGGATGGATAAAAGACAAAGCTGACCTCGGCAGGATTTGAACTCATAACGTGATGGCATTAAAAAGTAGCTTTTAGTCCTTTGCTCTTTTCCATGTCCTTAATGATAGTGATTCTCAAATTCTTGGGTATAGGGTCAGCAGTTCTTGAGGACGGGGAATCGATTACATCGACCCCAGAACCTGACTGTTGCTTATTTATCGACCTCAAAAAAAAAAAATGAAAGGTAATGTCGGTCGAGGTGGAATTTGAACTCAGAACGAGATAGGACTTTACTAAGATATTTGTTTTACCTCTGTACTAAACCATCTTTGCCCTTACTAATATTGATTTCGGTTTTAGATTTAAAAGCAAGAATTTTGAGGGGAGGGGTCCTAGTCGACGAAATCGGCATCAGCATTTGACTAGTGCGTTGTTATATCGAACCAAGGAGAATGAGAAGCAAAGTTGACCTCGGCTGGCATTGAACCCAAAGAATCGGAACAAATATCATAAAGCAGTTTTTCTGAAGCTCTAACCATTTTGCCAGTTCGCTATGGCCTTTTTCTCTCACGATTTACAATTTCTGAGGCACAAAACCAAAATTAGCTTGTATGTGTGTGTGTGTGTGTGTGTGTGTGTGTGTGTGTGTGTGTGAAACAGTCATTATATATCGGCCTCAGTATATTTTTTTCCCTAAGTGGTTGAAAGTCGACTATGTCGGGGTTCGAACTCAAAACGTGGCATACATCTTCTATATTCCATCCACAAGAGTGAAAAGCATATTACAGATTGGATCGAACGCTCGAGTTCTTGAGCGGTACAATATTTCTTGAACATTAGATGGATGTAATGTGAAAAGAACAAATCTCAGGTGAATTTGAAGCCGGAATGCAGAGGGGAAACACAAAAGTGGAAGAAACAAAGAAAATGCAATCCCTTAAAATTTGAAATAGGAAGAATCTGGAGCATGCGAACAGTAAAGATTGCGCCTATAATAATTGGTGTTTGGAAACAGTAAGCAAAGATATAGACAAATGACTGAAGGACATTGAAATAGAATGCCCGGTAGAGCTCCTCCAGAAAGTTTGTCTCTTAGGGACAGCAAAAATCATCATGAGGGTTCTAAGTACTTGAAAGACTGCTGAAAACTAGTGGACACCTAAAGCTACAGGTAGTAACCCGCTATCCACATAAATCCTGCCAGGAATAAGACCGAACCTGAGCCAAACCAAAATAATAATAGTTTGTTTTTGTAGATACAAGGCCAGAAAATTGCGGCGTGAATCAACACTATCACGTTACTGTTATTTTAATTTTTTTATTAACTAAAATAACGAGAAGTACAATATTTTTCAATCTTCAGTAACGGTGAATAACTCGTTTTCAGGATCTGTGTATTATTGTTATTTACTTATGATATTTAAGGCGCTGGGAAAGTTACTGCAAATTGTATGAAGTTGATGGTAAAAGTTTAAATGTGTCAAAGGAAGATAAACGCCTATTATTAAGAAAGGGAAAATAGGGGTGAAGAAAGAAAAAGATGAAGTAATGAAGAAAGGAAAAGTAAATAAAGAGCAGAAAAAGTCTG
>NC_142954.1:7845589-7853089 GCF_046866305.1 Octopus bimaculoides
GACACACACACACACACACACACACACACACACACACACACATATATATATATATACATATACAAACACGCATACACTCATAAGTATATGTATATGAATATATATATATATATATATATATATATATATATGTGTGTGTGTGTGTGTGTGTGTATATATATATATATCTATATATAGATATATACGGATACATATACTCCACTATATATGTATATTGATGTACAGATAGACATATATACACACACACTCACACACACACACACACACTCACTCACACACATACACACACACTCGCGCACACATACACTATACATACGTAGGCACATATGCACAAAGATGTAAGATGCTTTTGTAATTTAGGAAATATTTTCCAATTTAATTTTTTTCCTGCTAAACCAATTAACAGGTTATTATGTTTGAAGAACTAATTTTTGACATTTTCATTATTTACTGTAATGTTCATTATATTTATATTTATTTTAATACATATTCTATTTACTTCTTGACGAGAAAAAAAAAATTCTTTGAAAATTAAATAAAATAAAAATGCTAAAATAAAAGCCAAAATCAAGATTGATTTGACAAGTTCTCATTAACAGTTTGCCTGACTTTGCATGTTCTCCCGCCCCACCTTGACTCAAAGACTACTAAAAAAAAAAATCATACATCGTATCTTAGATTGTTAACAAGAACCATTGATAACGCTGGATGTTATTGCAAAACAATTGATGCTAATGACAGTTATTCTCACTCTCTTAATACATACATGCGTACACACATGTGTAGAAACATGCATGGGTATGTGGCTAAGTGTGGAGGCGCAATGGCCCAGTGGTTAGGGCAGCGGACTCGCGGTCATAGGATCGCGGTGTCGATTCCCAGACCGGGCGTTGTGAGTGTTTATTGAGCGAAAACACCTAAAAGCTCCACGAGGCTCCGGCAGGGGTTGGTGGCGAACCCTGTTGTACTCATCCACCACAACTTTCTCTCACTCTTTCTTCCTGTTTCTGTTGTACCTGTAATTCAAAGGGGTCAGCCTCGTCACACTGTGTCACGCTGAATATCCCCGAGAACTACGTTAAGGGTACACGTGTCTGTGGAGTGCTCAGCCACTTGCACGTTAATTTCACGAGCAGGCTGTTCCGTTGATCGGATCAACTGGAACCCTCGACGTTGTAAGCGACGGAGTGCCAACAACAGCAATTTGGTTAAGTAAGAATTTCGCTGTGCGGAACTTTGAGTAAATGTCTTCTGCTATAGCTCTGAACCGACTCATGTCTTATTAGTGGATGTGATACATGGAAACTGTGTGGAAGCCTGTCGTGGGTATAACTAACTATCTATCTGCCTGTCTGTCTATACATACGCAGACATATATATACACTACGTAGATTTGCGTCGGACGAATGAGAATGCTCAATATATGTTGTAGAGAAAACGGCTTTTTAAAAAATTCAAACTGAAAGAGAGATTTTCTCACGATTTGAATTTCCGCTTTGGTAAATATATGTCAGTCTATCCATCTATCTGTCTATCTATCTGTCTGTTTGTCTGTATGTATGTCTGTCTGCCTGTCTGTCTGTCTGCCTGTCTGTCTGTCTGCCTGTCTGTCTGTCTGCGTCAGTTTGTCTGTCTATGTATGTATGAATGTATCTGTCTGTCTACCTGTCTATCTATCTATCTATCTATCTATCTATCTATCTATCTATCTGTCTGTCTATCTGTCTGTCTGTCTGTCTGTCTGTCTTCCAGCTATCGATCATCTCTATTTATATGTGTGTTTACATGCTTATATAGCACATGCATATATATATACTCAAGTACGTGTTATATATATATATATGTATATATATATATATATATATATATATATATATATATATATATATATATATATATATATATATATATATATATACACACACACATACACACACGCGCGCATATACATACTCATACACATATATGTACATAACGTCTGTAGTTCTCGGCTCCGCAGAAACCTTCGTCTTACTAAAACATATAATATTACCTTGCCTCTGGACTCACAGCTTTTGCATTCCCGTCGCCATTTCTGCTACAAATTTTCTGCAAATTGTATTAGCATTATTCTGCTTTGTCTTTGAAGTTCTTCTCCTTCTCATCTCATAAACAACAATGCTAGATTCACTAACCTATTGTTGCTTAGATGATACGCAAAAAGAAAAGGTACTATTTTATACAGGTCACCAAACTATGATAGCTCGTCTAGTTAACAAACTTCCTAAAATGAGGCAGGTCTTAGTTCTTTCGTTCCAGGTCAACCATGATTAAATGCTTCATAGGGTCGAATCTGTTACAATTGCGGTCGACCATAATGCCGAATTTCAGTATATTTATGATTACATTATCTAAAATTATCCATTTATTTCTAGGGGTTAACATATTGCTATTTGAGGATTTTTGTGGTCGCTATCTTTACCTTTCACATTCCACTTGTTTCAGCCTTTGGAACTCTGGTCATTCTGTGTCACCGACTTGCAGTGTTTAGATCGAAGAAATCTATCCTGCTACTTAAATTTTAACTCTTGTACGTATTCTACCGAACATCTTTGCCGATCCGCTAAGTTACGAGGACGTAAACCAACTAACACCGGCTGTGAAGCAGTATTGAGGACAAACACAAAGGCACTTCCCACACGACTAAATTTACTTACAAGACATTGGTCTGCCCGGGGTCATAGTTGAATAAATGGCAAAGCCAGCTTCTTAAACACACGGCCACACCAGTGGCATATCTTTTACAAACTGCTATAAGTTGTGCGATATTGGTCTCTCATAAACCAAAATGGCAAGGGTCAGTATGTGTATCACGTATATATATATATATATATATATATATATATATATATATATATATATATATATAGTTTTAGGGAAAATAACCAAGTTTCAAGAACTCATCGATGAAAATCCACTATATATTTTATATATATTTTATCTATAAAGCTCAATTTAATTTTAATTTTTTATAAATTGATTTTAATTGAGTTTTTACCTGTAATTTTGGACTTTGTCCCTAATATTATTATTATATATATATATATATATATATATATATATATATATATATATAGTTCAAAATTACAGAAAAACAAAAGACGAAGACAGGTGTATAAACAAGAAACAGGTGTATTAGTTTAACACTCAGGAAGGTGAGAAAGTCCTTTACATTTCCAGCCTCTCTCTCTCTCTCTCTCTCTCTCTCTCTCTCTCTCTCTCTCTCTCTCTCTCTCTCTCTCTCTATATATATATATATATATATATATATATATATATATATAGTAAGAAGAGGGAAATAATGTCCTGGCAGATACCAAATTTCTCTATGTAAAATACCAAGGCTGGTTCCTTCAGATGGTGCGTTTTATGGTAAATTTCCTTTAACTCCCATCCTGGTTACTTTAGAGCGTAAAGTACAATATTGATGATAAGGAGAATGAAGAATATGAACATTCAAACTTTCTATTTATTTATAGTTGGCTTATTGATAATAATTGTCCGACAAGTGTCTCGGTCATATTTATACACCCTGAACAGATCGTACCAATAATTCATAAGTCGCTGCATATAAATATGCAGCAATATGCAATTAATGCATTGCATTGTGTTGCATATTTATATGCAGTGATTTATGCATTATTAGTAGGATCTTTTCAGGGTGTATAAATATGACATTGATCGAAGAGGAATTTTCCCCGTTATTAGTTTGAATTAGGCTTGGTAGTAGTAGTAGTAGTAGTAGTAGTAGTAGTAGTAGTAGTAGTAGTAGTAGTTGTACTAGTAGTAGTAGTAGTAATAGTAGTAGTAGTAGTAGTTGTACTAGTAGTAGTAGTAGTAGTAGTAGTAGTAGTAGTAAACCATGACGTTCATCGATGAGCTGTTTTAAATGTTCAAATTCTTCAATCTCCTTATTATCAAAATTGTACCACACACACACACACACACACACACACACACACACACACACACACACACACACACACACACACACACACACACACACACACACACACACACACATATATATATATATAAAACGAAGCATTGACACAAAGCAGTGTTCAGGTATAAGCACAATTTAGGTTATTTGAAATATGTTTGTCACAATTCAACTGCTAAAGGCAAATGCAGTTGACGTGGAGTTTATATATATATATATATATATATATGTGAGTATATATCCTTTTATTCTTTTACTTGTTTCAGTCTTTTGACTGCGGCCATGCTGGAGCACCGCCTTTAGTCGAACAAATCGACCCCAGGACTTATTCTTTGTAAGCGTAGTACTTATTCTATCGGGCTCTTGTGACGAACCACTAGATTAAGGGGACGTAAACGCACCAACATCGGTTGTCAAGCGATGGTGGGGAGACAAACAAGACACACAAACACACACACATACACATACACACACACATATATATATACACGACAGGATTCTTTCAGTTTCCATCTACCAAATCCCCCTCAAGGCTCCCAGTCCCCCTTCCCCGGGGGCTATGGTAGAAGGCACTTGATCAAGGTGTCACACAACGGGACTGAACCCAGAACCACGTGGTTGGGAGGCAAGCTATCTTTTACTTCTTTCAGTCATTAGACTGAGGCTATGCACACACATATATATATAACAAATATACGCGCACGTACATATACTCACATTCATACACACAGACATATACAAGTGGACATACACAGACACACATACACGCACGCACGTGCAGACACATGCACACACAGACACACACACACGGAAACACACACACACACACCACACAAACATACACCCATGATATTCAGAACTGTAATTACAGAAAATTTAAGTCGTATAAATTTTACAAGTCAGCCATCTTTCTACACCACAGACAATAAACTTACGTCTTCACACACATTGCTGTATCGACAATATACGATGTTTATGCAAGTGTATATATTTTAGCGTGTCTATTTGTTTATACTAGAGTCTTAACGCTAGTGTGTGTTTATGTTTTTTTCTTCGTATTTCCATTCATAAAATATCTCACGTTCTCAATTCATCTCCTAACTTATATTGTTTTTTCTACCTTCACCATTATTAACGGTTGTAAATCTATCAACGCTGGCTCTGAATTGGCTTGCAAGATCGTTAGCTCTGTTTTGTTTTGACGTGTGGCCGCCATTTTAACTGACTTCATTCATATTTCATTATCGCTTCTTTCTAACTTTATATTCTTAAAAGTGTTAACGAAATTGCGTGACCATCCCGCAAATGTCACTTTTTAAAATCTTTTATCTTTTACTTGTTTCAGTCATTAGACTGTGGCCATGCTGGGGCACCGACTTGAAGAATTTTTAGTCGAATGAGTAGATCCCAAAACTTTTTATTTTTTTAAAGCCTGGTACTTATTCTATGGATCTTTGCCGAATTGCTAAGTCAAAGGGACGCAAATACACCAACACAAGCTGTCAAACGGAGGTGGAGACAAACACAGACACAAAGACACACACATACACATACTCGCACACACAGACACACACATACATACGACGGTCTTCTTTCAGTTTCCGTCTACCAAATACACTCACAAAGCTTTGGTTGATCCAGAGATTTAGCAGAAGACACTCGCCGAAGGTGCCGCCCAGCGGGACTGAACCCGGTGCCATGTGGTTGCTACTTATCACACAGCCACTCCTGATGTACGACAGGCTTCTTCCACTCATAAAGGTTTGGGCTACTCGAGGCTGAAGTAGAAGATACTTGTCTAAGGTGGAACAAAACACGGAACCATGTGGTTGGGAATCAAACTTGCTTCAACAGGGAGCACCACCTTAAGGGATTATTTTTAGTCGAAGAATTCGATCTCAGGACTTATTCTTTGTAAGCCAAGTATATATTTATCGTTTTTTTTGCCGAACCGTTAGTTACGGGGACGTAAACACACCAACATCGGTTGTCAAGTGATGGTGGGGTAACAAACATAGACAAAAAGACACATGCATAAATATATACATATACGACGGGCTTCTTTCAGTTTCCGTCTACGAAATACACTCAAGGCTTTATTCGGCCCTAGGCTATATTAAGAAGGAACTTACCCAAAGTGCTATCTAGTGGGACAGAACCCGGAACCATGTGGTTAGGAAGCAAGTTTCTAACCGCACAGCCACGCCTGCAGGCACACACACACACACACACGTGTACAAGATGCATACATACACACGTATGTGTATGTATCTATATTTGAACATACGCAAATTTACACACACACACACGCGCATGCACACGTACGTATGTGGAAAATTGCGCACGTATAAAACATTATGCCAGCATTCTCTCGTTACCTTACTTAAGTCACATGACAAAACAACGTGGTTTTCGAGCTGAGATTGTCGTTTTAAGTTTTAACATTTTTATGTACTCAATAATCCTAGATAAAAAAAAAAAAAAAAAAAATAACGACTCAACAAACCAACAAATAAGATAAATAAATAAATACCCGCAAAGAGTTCAGAATAAAGAAAAATAAAACTAGAAATATAGCTAACTTGAAGATGTCAATAAAATCGCTTAAAAATACGATTTCGAAGTTGTTGGCCAAAATCAAGTGTCTTTGGTTAATTCTTTGTTTTTTTTTTGTCCCGCCATTTTGTATTTCTTATACTAGAATGTTCTTTATTATTATTATTATTATTATTATTATTATTATTATTATTATTATTATTATTATTATTATTATTATTATTATTATTATTATTATTTATTTTTTTTTGTTTGAAAGTTAATATATTGGATATGCACTTGATGCCATTCAGTTGGGTCTGTTATTAAGAAAGCTCCCCATCAACGCGAAGAAAAAAAAAAGAATAAAGAATTTGGAGAAATACGCACCAAAAAGCAATATATACGAAAGGGGAAAAAAAAAGAAAACAAAACAACATAAAGGCAGAAATACTACAAATAACAAACAAACAATACAATAAAAATTTAGAATGAAAGAATGAAAGCAATAATTGAACGAAATAGACAAGACAAAACCAGTAAAGATTGGCGAAAAACAACAGTATATATATATATATATATATATATATATATATATATATATATATATATACATATATATACGTATATATGCATATACATTTATGTTGGTATACATATACATATATATATATATTTACATATGTATATATATATATATATATATATATATATATATATATATATATATATATATATATGTGTATATGTATATATGTATGTATATACAGGGAAAAGTAAAATAAACTTCTCGTTAGAAATAAATTAGAAAAAAACTAGAGAAAAATAAATTAAAGAACCAAAAGAAGTCTAGTAATAAATTATGTATAAAATGGAGAACTTTAGGTCAACTGAGGTCTTGCCTTGATATTACCTTCCAACCTTGACTCTTAGTTAAAACACAGAGATTTGGATGCTTAATAATTCTTCGGAATTTTCTTTTC
>NC_142954.1:7858089-7865589 GCF_046866305.1 Octopus bimaculoides
TATATATATACACACACATACACACATATAAATATATATAAATAAATGTATATATATATATGTATACACTTGCTGAAGGTGAACTGAACCCAGAACCATGTGGTTGGCAAGCAAACTTCTTACCACTCAGCCGCGCCACAAAATTTCAAAATAAAAGAAGCATATGTTGTATATTCTTCCTTTCGGGTGACGACAAATTCTCTCATAGGTCTTTGGAAACCTGCTATTAGCGCCCTCGATACATTGTAGCCCGGTCCTGCCAGGTTATTGTGGAGTGGTTAGCGACCAGCTATATCTAACGTAGCTCCTACAAAGCTTACTTACACAACAAGGTCCAATCCTTGTGGTGGTGTGACCCTGAGAACAATGTAAGGGGTCCACAAGCACTTTATAGGGCTTCGCATGCAGGACAGGTCAAAGGATAGAAGCCAAATTAATATGGACCATCTCTTTCCAGAGATAAAGATTGGTTTGCATTGGTTCAACATCCCTACCTAGATAAAAAAACCCACTTAGTTATAGAAACTTCAATGGCAATTCAAAACTAAGAAGAGGAGAGAAAGGAAGGCCTTTCCTCATGGAAACATGAAATAATTTAGCAAATTCCGAAAGGAAGCTGCAAGGTAAAACAAGGAATCTAAGTAGAAAGAAGCAGAAAAAATTGCCCAGAGTTGAGAACAACGGAGATAAGTCGTTAAGGGCCTATGCTCCATAGCAAGCATGTCGGGCAGGTCACAGGATAGAGGGACCCAGACAAGTATCGACTACCTCTATACTAAGAGGTAAAAATGGGTTTGTGTAGAGTCAACATCCCAACCTAGAAAAATCAAAATTGCTTAAATATTTATGGCAATTCAAAACCAACAAAATCTGGGATAGAAAGGCCTTCTTCCCCCCAGGGAAACATATGAAACAGTGCAGCAGAATCCGAAAGGAAGCTGTGAGGAAAAAGCAAGGGTCCAATTCTAAAGAAGCAGAAAAGATTGCCCGGCCACGAGAACAGTGAAGGAAAGAAACTGATTGCTTACGTTCCTTAGGGAGCGAAAGACTTAAGCAAAACAGAAAGACCTTCCGGAACAAATGACAGCGTATGAAACTGTACGTGGTAGCAAGAAATAGTAAATAAATCTCCCTTAGATCACACTCTATCGTCTTGAAAAAAGAATACATTGCATAGATTTGGTGCTAGATATATTGTTCAAAGAGAGGTGATAGCCACTGTTAGCCCATTTTTGTTTACAAGTTTGTACATACCGGGACGTAAACACATCAACACAGTCTGTTAAGCGGCGGTGGGGGACAAACACAAATGAAAAGACATACCCGCACACCATCACCAAACTAGAACGCATCTTCTTCCGCTTCTTGTAGAAAGGATGCGTTCCGATGGTCGAAATGTTGATCGAAATTCGACCCACATTTTTTTTCTCTTCTGCTTCCCGAAAAGAAAAGCTCTATTTGTATTTTGGCCCCTCTGTGTTCAGCCTTGTGTGGCCAATAAAGAAACATATCTATCTATCTATCTATCTATCTATCTATCTATCTATCTATCTATCTATCTATCTATCTATCTATCTATCTATAATATTTAATATATAATATAATATATATATAATATTATATATATATATATATATATATATATATATATATATATATATATAATATCTAATGCAACCCCCGAAAACCTGGCTCACTAGTCAGCACCATTAGACTGTGGACGGCATAATGGAGTAGGAGCTTTATTTGACGTTACCATAAACAAATTATATATATATATATATATATATATATATATATATATATATATATATATATGTATATATACACATGACGGGCTTCTCTCAGTTTCCAGCTGCCAAATCCACTCACAAGGCTTTTTCATAAGGTACCTTGAGCAAGTGTCTTCGAGTAGAAGACACTAGCTCAAAGTCCCTTATGTGAAATAATTGCTAATTCTCTCGATGTACTCGATGCATTGTCTACAGAACAGAGGTGATAGCCACGCTTGGCATGTTTTCATTCAATAAAGCCTGACCTTATGCTAAACAATCACAATAACACTGTTTTAAGAATATATTCTCACGAAACGAAAAGAATTATTTGCAAAAACAAACCAAAAAAATTATCTATTAATGTTATTTATAAAATAATGTATTTTTTTCCTCCAAAATGTTAATAAAAAAGTATATAGGTAAATAAATAACAGCAATCCTCGAACTGTCAATTACGAAACGAGATATATTACATTGCTAGTTTCGGATTTTGAATTTGAAATTTTAAAATTTGAAGTTTCAGGTAAAAAAAAAAAAAAGGTAGAAAGAAAATATTTACTTCTTCGAGTGATTTTTCAACCTGTTTGTGAGTAGCTTTTTCAAACTTGAAGAAAAATAAAGAAAAATACACACACACACATGCACAACAGCACGTACAAACACGTAAGCTGACATACATATGCACATGTATATGCACAAATGTGTGCATATAAATTATATGTGTATTTGTCTCTCTCTAGATATAGGTATGTGCATATATTCAACATTATGTATGCGTATATAATATTCGTATATATATATATATATATATATATATATATATATATATATATATATATATATATATATATATATATATATATATATATATATATATATTTATATATATATCTATCTATCTATCTATCTATATATATATATATATATATATATATATATATACATATACATATACATATACACAGACATACATAGGCTCACACACATATAAGTGAATGTACGTGTATATATATATATATATATATATATATATACATACAGGCGTGCATGTATATATATATATATATATATGAGGAATATGTATATATATACATATATATATATAAATGAGGAATATGTATATATATATACATATATATATATAAATGATGAATATATATATATAGATATATATAAATGATGAATATATATGTTTATATATATTTATATATGTATATATATATATATATATATACACACACACACATATATACATTTGGATATTTATGCGTATACTAACTTATGTATGTCTGTATATATGGCTTTAGACATATATGCATATTTATGCATATACATATGTATATATTTATTTGTATACGCATATATGTATATATATGTGTGTGTGTGTATTTATAAGCGTTAATATATGTAAATATATACAGGTGTTTATGCTTGCATCACGCTCATGCACACACACGCTCATGCACACACAGACGTACTTATAAACACATATATGTTACATATTTTTTTTTTTTAGCGAATTTGAAATTTTGAATTAAAAATTATTTTCGAAACAGAAGAAAAAAAAACGAACAAAGAAAATACCGCAAAAACAACAACAACAAGGACAACAACAGCAAAAGTTTTTTTTCTTTCTTCTGTGAGCAATTTTTCAATGAATGTGTTAAAACCGAGTTTAAAAATATCATAGAAGCCAAATTTCTATCGATACATTAAATTCTGGCATCTTTATTACATCTTTGATTATTTTTAATAGCAAATAAGACTTAGATTTATAGTCGCCTTGGCCAAATGAGGTTACTTGGAACTGTTCCTACATTTTCTCGTGAAAATTAGCAATACCTGTAAAATGATTAGCAACAAACTATCGATCATATTATCGATTAGCCTTGACTTTTGACTCTGTGCAATGGTATGTTATATTGTACTATTCTGTACTAAAGTATATTGTACAATAAGTACGAAAGTAAAATCTCCAGCTTGTGAGCGGAGGGGAGGCTGTCCTCTCAACCAATGCGTTGCGGTGGTTGCCGCTGGATGAAGGGCCCTGGTGGTGATATTATTCGACGCTTTCCGATCCATAGTGCTGGCTATAGCATTCTTGAAGTCGAGGTGCTGCAAATAAGTAAGTAAAATCCGTAGCTGATGACCAGAGGGAGTGGGGTCGTCCTTCACCTAATATGCTGCTGTGGGTACCACCGGATGACGGGCTCTAGTGATGATGTTATTCCACGCTTTCTAGTACAGCGCTGGCCTTATCATGTTCGAAGTCAAGGTGCTGCGACCCAAGGTCTTCCTCACTTTGTTTCACTCGTGTATTATTATTTGGTGCGCTGCGTTGGATTCTACAGTTCGTGGGTTGCTGCCGCCACAAAAGTTGATGTGGTAGTCTTCCAGTGCTCATACCGCAGACGTGGCCAAAACACTGTAGTCTGGGCTGCCGGACATGATCTTCAACGGTCGGCTGCTGCTGGCATTATTATCGGATGTTGCATGAAATTCGATCGCACAGTATTATACTAAAGCATATGGTAATGGCCAATGTATGTCCTGGTTATAATCGTAAACTGTCTCAATTGTGGGACTCTGGATCAGGAGTTTCAGGGGTCTTTTGGAGTGTGGAACAACATCTTAGTCCCTATTATTCCTAGGTGTTCTTGTCCCAGCTCTGGGTTAATTAGCATATTAGGGCTTGCTTACATATGCATGTGAAGACTAGAACTAGAGGCCTGTGCAGAAGAAACCTTTGTGACTCAAAGAACGGCAAGATGACTGCGACAACGAAGTGAGGAGTGAGGAGAGAGAGAGAGAGAGAGAGACTAAGATGAGGCAAATAAGTCATCTTGACCGTCCACTGCTTCCGTCTCCCACCCCAGTCGTCTTGACCTGTCCTTGCCAATGGAATGAAGATGGTCATAAACAGAAGAGTGAGGTCTGTGATGTGCAACTCATCCTCACGAAAAACAAAGACGCTGCACAAGTCATCAGTCATCTTTAAGGGTGACTAAATGGTCATCATCCCTCCGACGGACGATGATAAAGTACGCTTATAGTATATCTTTTATCTTTTATTGTTTTGTTTCAGTCATTTGATTGCAGCCATGCTGGGGCACCACCTTCAAGGGTTTTAGTCGAACAAATCGACTCCAAGACTTATTTTTTAAAGCCTAGTACTTATTCTATCGGCCACTTTTACAGAACCGCTAGGTCGACTTGTCTTTAATCCTTCCGAGATTGATAGCTGATAATCTCTCTCTCTCTCTCTCTCTCTCTCTCTCTCTCTCTCTCTCTCTCTCTCTCTCTCTCTCTCTCTCTCTCTATATATATATATATATATATATATATATATATATATATACATACATATATATATATATATATATATATATATATATATATATATATATATATATATATATTATTTTATTTAAATGAGTTCCAACTCTGTCTGTTTTTTATGTTTTTTATCTATATTCTTGTAAAATTTATGTGGGATATAGAATATGGAATATATAATATATAATATAAAAAAAGACGGATGGTACAATGAAATGAAGTATTGAATGTCTTATTGAATATATGGAATATGTCTTATTGAATATATCAAATATTGAGTGTTCAATATAAAGGATTAAATATATAAATATATGAAGGCGAATACGTATTTTCTATACCTTGTGGTATTTCCTCATGGCCGGTATGACAGACTATACATATATATATATATATATATATATATATATATATATATATAAAGGATATAAAGAGTTTTCGTCAGGATAACTTAAACTAATAGGTATGCGTTCTGAGTGCTCCAATAGGAGTACCATCAAATTTCCAGTTAGAACTGCGATTGAAGTTGTCGTTGGGTGATTGTCTTGTTCGAAACCGGCTAGAGGTGGCATCCCTTTGAGTCAGTAGGTATAGGTTAAAGTAGAGAGGAGAGACAAACAATTAATCAGTGCAGTACAAAGACATTTAATTTCATTTAATTAAATTTTACCATTCATTATGTAGCTAAATTTAGATTGAATCAGATGAAATTAAGTATCTTCATTGCTTAATTGTTTGTCTCTCCTCACTGTATATATATATATATATATATATATATATATATATATATATATATATATATATATATATATATATATATATATATATATATATATATATATATATATATATATATATATATATATACATATATGTATGTATATACATATATGTATGTATATATATATATATATATATATATATATATATATATATATATATATATATATATATGTATGTATATACATATATGTATGTATATATATATATATATATATATATATATATATATATATACGTATATATATACACATACACCACATATATTATTCCTTCGTAATACTTGTCTTAGGAATGATAAGAAGCATTAGATACACACACACACACACACACACACACACACAAGCACACACACAAGCACACACACATCCTTCTTATCATTGCCAAGGAGGCAAACCATTCTTATGTTATGATAGGGATGTTTCTGTTTTCGTTGACTACACTTAAATTTAA
Source organism: Octopus bimaculoides (assembly GCF_046866305.1). Taxonomy (NCBI): domain Eukaryota; kingdom Metazoa; phylum Mollusca; class Cephalopoda; order Octopoda; family Octopodidae; genus Octopus; species Octopus bimaculoides. Next base: position 7,864,431 of record NC_142954.1, read on the forward strand.
TCTTACCTCCATTTCCAGATCAGATCATACTCAATTATCGACATAGTCTCTTCTGTTCTTCAAGAAATATAATGCTATTCGTAGGAATTAAATGCGTTGATTAGGCGGACATTTTAATTTGCTGATATAATCTCCGACTCTAATAGTAATCTGGACGAATTTGCCTTAATCTTTTGACCTCTGTGGATCACCTTATCGAAGAGTACGACCAAATTTGTCACAAATTTAGATCTTTTAGTGCTGTGTTTGAACAATCTCCGTTCTAGGTTTGTTGTTATAATAGTACCATAGTCTCCAGTGTAAAAGTTCAGCTCTAAGCAGAATGAGTGTAGTAGTAGTAGTAGTGGTGGTGGTGGTGGTGCTGGTGTTAGTTGTGGTAGTGGTAGTAGTAGTGTTAGCAGTAGAAGTAGTAGCGGTCATGGTGGTGTTGGTGGTAGTAGTAGTAATGTTGATGTTATTGACTGCAGTAGAATAGCGGTGGTAGTAGTGGCGGCAGTAGTAGAACAAGTGGTAGTAGTAGTAGTAGTAGTAGTGGTGGTGGTGGTGAAAGTAGTAGTTGTAGCAATAGTAGTCTCTTCGTCCTCCAAGTACCGCGACGTAATTTGAACTAAATATCATACAAAATATTTTGCCCGAGGCTCCAACGATTCCGTCAAATCACCGTATTGATGTTTGGTACAAGGTCAAATATTAGGAGACAAAGAAAAGGGACTTAGCTGCTAAAATCTACCCAGGTACTTAATATTATTGACCTAGAATGAAAAAGAAAACAGGAAAAAAAAAAAAAACAAAGTCAGCCACCGCGGGATTTGAACTCAAATCTTAAAGATCCGCAGCTAAATGCCGCAAGGAATTTTTACTAGAAGTTCCAAAGAGTTTTCCCACTCACTGTTCTGATGTCTTATTCTTTCTAATAACCCTTTCTACTATTGGCACAAGGCCTGAAATTTGGAGGGAGGGGTAGTCGATTACATCGACCCCAGTACTTAACTTCGACCCCAAAAGGATAAAAATTTGAACTCAGAATATAATGACAGACGAAGTACCGCAAAGCATTTCGTCCAGCGTGCTAACGATTCTGCCAGCTCTAATAATGGTTTGTTTCTGGCCCAATTTACATTTATTTAATCATAAGAAGATTAAGACTTTGAAGAATTTG
>NC_142954.1:7870589-7878089 GCF_046866305.1 Octopus bimaculoides
CTAAATGACATGATATATGCGGCAGCCACTGCAGCCACAAAAGAAGCAGGATACTCACTCAAACCCATCCGAACAGGAGTTCTACCACCCAAAGAGACCTTGTGGATAAATAACATCCAGAACAAAATTAAAAAAAAGAGAAAAGATTTATCGATTCTCAACGAAATTAGTAAACAATCAACACTACTAAGTAACAAGAAGAAAACAAAAATGCTGTACAAATACAGCATTACAGAAAAAGACTTACCTGAGGCAAAAGAAAAACTAAAGCAAGACATCCTTGCCAAAGCACAGAGGATCCGCCGGTATGAGAAACGCCAACGTTTCTTTGAACAAAACAAACAGTTCAAATCCAACCCCAAAAAACTCTACCAAGAACTGGGTAAAAATAAAATAGACATTACTTCAGCACCAACAGCAGAAGAACTAGAGAAATTCTGGAAACAAATATGGTCGGTGAAGCAACAACCCCAAAAAAGGACCATTAAAACAACGAACTTAGCACCTGAGCAACTCTGGGCCCCTATAACAACTGAAGAGGTCACCCAGACACTGCAAAGACTATGCAACTGGAAAGCACCTGGACACGACAAGATCCCCAATTTCTGGTTAAAACACCTGCCAGCAATGCATAAAAAGCTGGCAGAAAACTTTAACAACATAATAACAGATCCAGAAACAATGCCTGAATGGCTCACAAAAGGGAAAACCATCTTAATCCCCAAATCCACGGAAACGGAGAAACCACAAAACTATAGACCTATAACCTGTCTCCCTACGATCTACAAAGCCTTTACTGCAATAATATCGCAGAGAGTGAGTAAACACCTGGAAAATAACAACCTGTTTCCAGAAGAGCAGAAGGGATGCTGCAAGGGCTCATACGGCTGTAAAGATCAATTATTGATCAATAAAGCCATAACTGAAGACAGCCGCAGAAAGAAGAAAGGCCTCAGTATGGCCTGGGTGGACTACCAAAAGGCTTTCGACAGTGTTCCCCACACGTGGATTCTGGAAACACTAGCCATAAACAAGGTGGCACCAATTATCATAAAATACATAGAGCACTCAATGAACAACTGGCAGACAGTGCTACAGCTCCAAACAAAAGAGGGACTTGTGAAAACGAAAGCCATCCCCATTAGAAGAGGAATATTCCAGGGAGACACGCTCTCTCCACTCCTGTTCTGCCTGGCACTCACACCTTTAACAGAATTGCTAAATAGAACTGGATGCGGTTACAAATGCTATGGAAAAACAGTCAGCCACCTTCTATATATGGATGACCTAAAATTATATGCAAAAAACGACAAAGAGCTAGAAACACTACTACAGACAGTACACGGCTTTACCAAGGAAATAGAAATGAAATTCGGATTAGAAAAATGTGCCAAAGCAACCCTGAAAAGAGGAAAATTAGTTAAAAGTAGCAATATAACACTAGATAAAGCCAATGAAATAAGAGAACTAGACGAAAGCCAACCATATAAGTATTTAGGAGTCAATGAACTAGATAGGATACAACATACACAAATGAAAGAAAAAATAAAGAAAGAGTACTATAGACGAGTTAGATCAATACTAAAAACAGAGCTCAATGCTAAAAACAAGATAATGGGTATCAACACTTTAGCTGTCCCAGTTATAAGCTACAGCTACAACATCCTTAACTGGACACTAAACGAACTATGTAAAATAGACAGGAAAACAAGAAAAATAATGACAGGATATAGGATGCACCACCCAAAATCTGACATAGAAAGGCTATATATACAACGCACAGAAGGTGGCAGGGGTCTTATACAGCTAGAAAACTATTATAAAATAACCACCATAGGACTGCAAAAATACCTACTCCAGAAGCAAGGGAAACTAATACAAATAACCACAAAACACGAGCAAAACAAAAAACTGTTTTCAGTATTTAAGGAAGCTGACAAATACAAACAAGAAATCAATCTACCTAACAAATACGAAGAAGAAGAAGAAGAAACAACAAAAGCTATAAAATAAATGAAATCCAAACTAAAACTAGAACAGCAACGGACCATGATAAAACGATGGCAAGAAAAGCCCCTACATGGTAAATACTGGGCTAAACTAAATGCGAAAGAAATAGACAGAGAAAAATCCCAGCAATGGCTGAGAAGCTCAGGACTCAAAGCAGAGACTGAAGGATTTTTAATTGCTGCACAAGACCAAAGCCTCCCCACCAGAAATTACCAAAAACACATAATGAAAAGAAATATAACAAGTAACTGTAGAATATGTGGAGATCGACAAGAAACAATAAATCATATTATCTCTGGCTGCCCAGTCCTGGCTAAGAAGGAATATATTCACAGACACGACAGAGCTGGGACCTATATACACTGGAAGCTATGCCAACATTATGGAATAGCAACAGAAAAAAGATGGTATAAACACACGCCAGAAAAGGTCACAGAAAACGAGAAAGCAACCATACTCTGGGATATGCCAATACACACAGATAGAGAAATTAAGGCAAATAGACCAGATATAGTTGTCAAAGATCATGAAGGAAAAAAATGCCTTCTAATTGATGTTTCAATACCAGCAGATGACAACGTTTCTCTAAAAGAAATGGAAAAACTTTCAAAATACAAAGACCTGGAAATAGAGATAACTCGAATGTGGAATCTAAAAACAGAAACAATTCCTATCATAGTAGCACCTACTCTCTAACTCAATAATATTCAGACAAATACATAACAAAAACACCAGGACTTACAAATATATATAACATACAGAAAATTGCACTACTGGGTACTGCACACATTCTACGCAAAACACTTTCAATACAGTAAACATAAGAGCACCACAGCAAACCACAGCACATACCCAAGGCGCACAGAGCTGCGCTCGGTAGTGAAGTGAAAGCACGTTATAAAAATAAAACTACTGAATAATAATAATAATAATAATAATAATAATAATAATAATAATAATAATAATAATACACACACTATCTTTAATATACAGCATCGCAATATTGGATACTGTGCAACATCTTCAATATGCCCTGATACGGTACCAGGCAGTGGCTCTCATGGCTTCTGATCTTAACTGATTGGAAATGTTATCATGTACGTTGTTTAGTCTTAGTATAAAAGATGGGCTACAGTAAATCAGTACCACAGATTTGCTTGTCAGTTGTTTGACCTTAACCAGTTGAACATGTCCCTTGGTGGCTGACGATATGTGCATCCCTGATCATGAGCAGGAGTAGTGGGGGAGCATCATAGCCATGTGTTGAAAGGAATTCTTTGGGGTTTGAATAATTCACATCTGGAAACATGGGTGTTTCGTTCAACATCCTTAAACAAACCTTATCCAGGGACCTTTTGACCTGAAGAAAATCCTCACTGGGCCGCTCCTGCAAGATCGTACGCTGTTTATCTTGATATGAGATCACCATGTCACATACGTGTATTGTTGTGATGCATGTGCCTGGTGTACCCTTATCAGACGGGTAGACATGATGGGTGTATTGGGCTTCATTTATCTGTACCCCAGTGTCACTTTGATGGCATATGCTACTCTCTAACTCAATAATAATAAAAATAATAATATCAACAATAACAAAAACAATAATAATAACACTAATTACATTCTAATTTTACAGTATAGTTACATTTGTGTTGGTTTATTTCTGGCAATTTTTCTTTCCTTAACTAATAATATTTTCATTCTTTTTAAATAACGTATCAAATGTGTCTGGCATAACATCTTTTCGCCCTAACCGCGATTCAAATTAAATTACACATAAATAGTATATAATAGCGATATTGATTCTTTTTTTACATTGGCAATACTAAGTGTCACAAATATGTAAATATAGACAACAGGAAGAATATAGTTGAAGTTCAATAGAGATAAGTAGATAATCTCGGTTGAAGGAAGTTTCAGTTTATTTTTCCCCCTCTTCCCTCCAACTCAAATTACACATGTATGCGACCCTGTAGTAGTCCTAGTTTGTATGAAAGAATGTGTCGCTTCGCCTGAGGTATTTGTGTTTTCATTCAGTCACAGCCATATAAGTAGATATATAACTGTGTTATTTTATCGATCTCCACCAAGTCTAAGTCAATATCGATGGGGTTTTTGAACGTAAGTGAATTATGTTAAGCATTTAATCAATACGGATACAGTTTCCTTCATCATTCTGGCTTTTTAAATTATCGAATATTTATTCGAAATGACAGAACGTTATGCATTTCTTAACGTTGTGTGTGTTGAAGTAGTGGCTACAGTTAAGTGGATATAAAAACACAGTATATTGGCTTCAAATTTTGGCACAAGGCCAGCAATTTCGGGGGAGGGGTATATCGATTACATCGACCCCAGTGTTCGACTGATATTTATTTTTATCGACCCCGTAAGGAAGAAAGGCAAAGTGGATCACAGCGGAATTTGAACTCAGAACGTAAAGACGGACGGAATGACGAGAAACATTTTAAGGCGACGGCATGCTCGTCGCCTTAGAAGGTGGAGTCGACTTTGGTGGAATTTGAACTCACAATGTCAAGACGGACGAAATGCCGCTAAGCATTTTGTCCGGCGTGCTAACAATTCGGCCAAAAAGCTTCTGGAGTTGACCTCTGGAGGCCATTTTCATTCCCCCGAAAATTAACAACATAAGTATCAGTATATTACTGGTACTTTACTGGTACTCGTTAGCGTTAATTTTTGGAGGAATGAAAAAATGACCTCTAGAAGTCAATCTGAGAAGTTTTTGACCTTCTAATGGAACTAAATGCTTCAAGGCATTTATTCCGGCCCCTTGTTGTTTAATCCGCCACGTTGGTATTCCTGGGAGAATCGTTAGCGGCTTTTCTTCCACCTCAAACGTGTTGTTCGAATTTCAAATACCACTAGTCATCTATGCGAGATCAATAACGTAAAGTACCAGTCATATTTTGAGGTTGATGTAAGCGTCTTACAACCCTACTACTAAAATTGCCAGCCTTCAACTATAATCAAACAAATTCGTAAGCATGCCAGACAAAATAGTTAGCGGCATTTCGTCCGTCTTAACATTGCGAGTTCGAATCCTGCCGAGGTCGACTTTACCGTTTAAGGCAGCGAGCTAAAGGCTTAGCGGTTTATTGCCTGTCTTACGTTCTGAGTTCAAATTAGGGTTAGATCGTCTTTGCTTTTCATCTTTTCTGGGTCGATGAAATAAGTACCAGTTGAGTACTGGGGTCGATGTATTATTGACTTAGTCCCTACCTACAAATTTCAGGCCATGTGGGTAGGGACTTGTGGGTAGGCCTTGTAAGTAGGGACTAAATTTCAGGCCTTGTGCTATAATAGACAGACTTATTATTATCAAAAAGTTGGCGAGCTGGCAGAATCGTTAGCACGTTAGGCAAAACACTTAACGATATTTCGTCTGTCTTTACGTTCTGAGTTCAAATTCCGCCGAGGTCGACTTTGCCTTTTATCTTTTCGGGCTCGATAAATTAAGTACCAGTGAAACACTGGGTCGATATAATCGACTAGTCCCCTCCCCCCAAATTTCAAACCTTGTGCCTATAGCAGAAAGGATTATTATTATTATTATTTGTATCATTGTGTCAATGTAGGTGAACATTATTATTATTTTTAATGTAAGCAAACGTCATATTCCTTACCACCCCTCCCCCACTTATTTCAATATATTTTATTGTTTTCCTTTATAGTTCCCCCCCACTTTATACGATAATAATTTATTTTCTAAAACAGCTTCCGGCTTTGGACTACTTAAAACTGAAAAAAATATTTCTTCTATCATTATGTTCCCGTTTGTATGTGAGTGTGTGAGTTTGTGTATGTGTGTGTGTGTGTGTATGTGATTGTGCGATATGTGTATGTGTGCGTTTATTTCGTGTGTGTGTGTGTGTGTGCATGTATGTGTGTGTGAGTTTGTGCGTGTGTATACGTGTGTGTGCGAGTTTGTGTGTATGTGTGCGTTAGTGTGTGTGTGTTTGTGTGTGTGTATGTGATTGTGTGATACTATGTGATACTATGTGTATGTATGCGTTTGTTTTGTGTGTGTGTGTGTTTGAGTATGTGTGCCCGTGTGTATATGCGCGTGTGGATATTTATGTGTGTATTTGTATGTGTTCGTGTGTGTGTGAGTTTATGTGCTTGTGTGCGTATATATGAGTGTATTTGTGTTTATGTGCGTGTATGTGTGTTTGTATGTGTTTAGGTGTTATGTACTCGTGTGCCTTCATGTGAATGCTCATATAGTTGTGTTCTCATGTATGCGTGTATATGTTCGTGTCCTTGTGTCTACTCGCGCGTGTATATATATATCTGTGTGCCTGTATATGTATGTGTTCATATATGTGCATATGTTTGTGCGCTTATGCTCGTGTCTGTGTGTGTACGTGTGTATCCGTGTATAATGTGATTGTATATATGTATGTATTTGTTGGATGTGCAAATGTATGATTATGTGTGTATGTGTGAGTGTGTGTGTATGTGTGTGTGTGGGAGTGTGTGTACATGTGTGAGAGTGTGAGTGTATGTGTGTCTTTGTGCTAGACGATGGTAGTCGCAATAACAAGGTTATGAAGAGGGAAAAATATAAAATAATAAATATTACAACAATAATATTCTAGATGAAAAATAATATTATTTTATAAGAATTATAGTATTTAAAGGAAGTGTCATTATAGTAGAAAAATATACAGACAGGAAAATCTGCTGACAAAAAAAAGATAAATAAATAAACTAAAAAGAAATGTATAACATGAAAACAAAACGAAATGAAGTCTTGAAAAATTAATTCCCCTTGGATGTTAATGACAACGTTACGTTCAATTAGTTATAGATAGAAAATCTATTGCTTGTATTACACACGGGCATTGAAACACTGTAAAAGACAAATGTATGGTGAAATACATACATCCATTCATACATACATCTATACATACATGGTGGTAGTCTCTCGTAATCTGAGAAAGGCGGTTCTGCAGTTTCTTACTGTGAAAACTGAACAAATGGTTGGTTTAGAGCAATCAGATGTTTGTGGCGCATACCAACTCACTTCCTTCTTCAAATTGACATTGCTTATAACAGGTGGACAGTGTGTCACGCTTTAGATGACGAAGTGATCTTAGAGCGTGTGTGTGTGTGTGTGTTGGCACTCCGTCGCTTACGACGTCGAGGGTTCCAGTTGATCCGATCAACGGAACAGCCTGCTCGTGAAATTAATGTGCAAGTGGCTGAGCACTCCACAGACACGTGTACCGTTAATGTAGTTCTCGGGGATATTCAGCGTGACACAGAGTGATACAAGGCTGGCCCTTTGAATTACAGGCACAACAGAAACAGGAAGAAAGAATGAGAGAAAATTGTGGTGAAAGAGTAAAGAGTCATGACCTAAAGGGATCTCAGCATATATATATATATATATATATATATATATATATATATATATGTATGTATATATATATATGTTTACATATGTGTGTATATATATATGTG
>NC_142954.1:7893089-7908089 GCF_046866305.1 Octopus bimaculoides
TAGGTCTAACCAACAGTAGTATTATTCCCTTCATGGGACTGTCAGCATTAAGCTGACAACATACAACTACTTCATCGTATTACTACTACATAAATCTCTCTAAGAGATTTAGAAATGTATTATTTCTAAATTTGAAATGAGTGAATGCATTTCACTAGAATTATTATATGTTTACAAGAGCTTGACAGGCATCTTCGACTAGCAGGTCATGCTACTCCAGACTGATGATGAGCAAAGACTCAGAAACATGTCTCTGGATGCAGGCTTAGCTGGGTGGAGGTGCTTGTCTCCCCCTTGTAAACATAAGGACACAGGAAATGTGTCAAGGCCGACAGGAAGCAGTGCAGCTTCCTAGGTCTAACCAACAGTAGTATTATTCCCTTCAGGGGACTATCACATTAAGTTGACAGCATACAACTACTTTAGAGCTTTACAGTCATAAGATAAAAAAAAACACCGATATTATAAGCGCAGGCACGTGTATATCGGTATACCGTTACGAAGCTTGGTTTGTAAACACAAGATTTTTGGGTTTTGCCTCGCTCCAAGACACCCAAAGTGACCAATGCCCTGTGTGAAAAATTGGTAGACAGAAACAGTACGTATGTATGTGTGTGTGTGTGTGTGTGTGTGTGTGCGTGTATATGTGTGTGCGTGTATATGTGTGCATGTTTCTGTTTGTCACCCATACCCTGCTTGACAACCGGGGTTGCCTTGTTCATGTCCTCATAAATTAAAGGTTCGACAAAAAGTATTCGGAGAAGAAGTGCCGCGCTTAAAAAATATATATACATTAGGGAGGGTTTTTTTTTTACTTTTTTCGAATGAAACCCTTCAAGCTGCTGCTCCAGGATGGCCGCAGTACAACGATGCGCCGTGTTAACGGTTGGAAGACCGAATGTCGTATTTTAGGAAACTGGATGAACATAATTCCACAAGATACAATTCTTCTTCGTCTTGCGCCCTTTTAAAGCCTATCCAGGCTCATGGGCCCGGTTTCCCGGTTTCTATGGCGTACGTGTTCCCCCCAGCTGGACGGGACGCCAGTACACCGCAGCGTTACTAAAAAAAAACAGGAAGAAAGAGTGAGAGAAAGTTGGGGCGAAAGAGTACAACAGGAGTCGCCACCACCCTCTGCCGGAGCCTCGTGGAGCTTTAGGTGTTTTCACTCAATAAACACACACAACACCCGGTCTGGTAATCGAAACCGCAATCCTCCGACCGCGAGTCTGCTGCCCTAACCACTGGGCCATTGCGCCTCCACGCAGTTTTGCCGAAGGAGGGCTAATTTACGGTAACGAAATCGAGCCCACATTGGTTGTTAAGCAGCGGTAGAAGTGGAAACAAAGCCAAAAACATACACACACACACACACACACACACACACACACACACACACTAAATTCACTTATACAGTATTGATAGAGGACACCCAGTGTGTCACGTAGTGGCTGAAGAGCGATTTTCATAACCATACAGCCATGCCTAAATACGTACATACGAACCTACATACATACATACATACATACACGCATACATACGTACGTACATACGTACATACATGCATACATAAATGCATGCATACATACATACATACATATATGCATACTTGCATATATACATACATATGGATATAAATAAATATAAATCTATGTATACAAGTATATATAAAAAAAGGGATAAAGATCATTCCCGAGTAATATAGACCCCAAGGGCCGATTTCCCGGTTTCTGTGGCACATACACCCCACCCTGCATGGGACGCCGGTTTATCGGAAGATTAACTTTTTTTTTTACTAGCTTAGGTTTACTGGGGCAATAGAAAGTGAAGTGTTTTGCTCAAGAACACAATGCATCGCCCGTTTCAGGAATCGAAACAGCAATCTTAGGATCATGAGTCCAACATCCTAACCACTAGCCCACCCCAAACATACATACATATATAAAACAAAGCATAAAAAATCTGCACATATACATACAAAAATTCCCTCTTGATGTTAAAGTTCCAAAGAAGGGGCCTTGGATCTAGGTTAGAAACCGGCTCTTTCTCTGTTGGCAAGAAATCTTAAAATAAAAGTGAATAATGACATACATACATACTCAGATAGACACATACATACATACAAACACGTATAAATGCATATACATGTACAGTAATCGTATATATATATATATATATATATATATATATATATATATATATATGTATATACATACATATTTATGTATATATGTCTGTGTAAACACACTCACACATACACTCTCACATATACGTATTTGTATTAACCGAGATTACTACAAGTACTGTGCTGAAGCCTGATATTCTGATTCAAATCACTTACCGAATCATACGAACCCAAAGTTCTTCCGTTACTTTTGGACTATCCTTAATTCACATATATACACACATATACTATTTCTTTTACTTGTTTCAATCACTTGACTGCGGCCATATTAGACCAATATATATATATATATATATATATATATATATATATATATATATATATATATATATATATACATATATAGTTTTATCTCTCTCTCTCTCTCTCTCTCTCTCTCTCTCTCTCTATATATATATATATATATATATATATATATATATATATATATATATATATATATATATATATATGTACATATATACGTATAAATAATATATATACATATATGCACACGTATAAATTATAAATATGCACCATGAATTTAGTGTTCAATTCTTTTTTCTCCCATTTGTAAGCCAAATGTACCTATACACATATGAATATGCATAAATACATATATGTATATGACTATGTACGTATCTATCTATCTATCTATCTATCTATCTATCTATCTATCTATCTATCTATCTATCTATCTATCTATCTATCTATCTATCTATCTAGATATAGATATAAATGCATGTGAATATGTATGTATATATATATATATATATACATATGTGCATGTAAATATGTATATATGCATGTGCATATGTACATATATAATTATGCACATATGTATATACGTATATATATATATATATATATATATCTATCTGTACACACACACACAAACAGATACACATCTATATATAGATACATATATATATATGTATACGTATATAGATACACGCATATGTACACACACATAAATATCTATCTATCTATATATATATATATATATATATATATATATATATATATATATCTGTACACACACATATATACATACATGCATACCTACATACCTACATACCTACCCACATACATATATACATGTATACATATCTACATACATACATACATACATACATACATACATACATATCTACAGTAAACTAAGGAGAACCATTCAAAGATTATTTGGTAGATACGGTTCTAAAAACTACATTTGTTTATTTATTATTTGGTATTCTTTTATTCCAAAATCTTGAAAGTCTTGTATTTTGAAGATTTCTAAAAATCTTCTAGAAACGCTCTTTGAGTACTTGAGTTGAAAATCTTGAATATTTTGGAAAATTTAAACTTTTTAACCGAAGAAACTTAAAATCGATATTATTCACTATTTTCTTAAATAGAAAGACAGACTACTTTCGAATAAATTTTTGCCTTTCAGGAAATTTTTACATATTTTTAAGAATTTTTATTTAGATTTCTCTTATACGCTGATATTTTGAAAATCTGACAGATTTAACTTTTTAAGAGACCAAAATTAAAATCAATATATTTTTAATTATATTTTGTTTTGTTCTGTGTTATTTTTTAATTTTTTGTTGTTGTTGTCGGTAATGAAGTAGTATGTTCGAATTATTTGTTTTTTTTCGTTGATATTGTTTTATCTGAACTTGAAAATCACTCTTCCCAACTCTCTCTCTCTCTCCCCTCTCGAACATCTCCCTGTCTCGTTCTTTATCTCCTTTACTGTCAATTTCTTTGTCACGTGCACGTATTTCATTTTAGGTGTCGTGCCAATAAAGGAACTTCTATGGGCTTATTAGAGTTCCTGAAATATCAGCCAAATCTTTTTAATATGTTAATCATCGCAACAAGGAAGGTAGAGAATTTCCGACATGTTTCAGTCATATTAATTCTCGTCGGTGGAGAACACGCTTCACTCTGTGCACTGAATGTAAATAGTCCAAATATTATCAAAGACCACCAAATAATGACTCACATAACTAGGCGACAAGGGAGCCAACATAACCACTTGACCTGCTAAAAACCGCAGTCAAAGCTCCCACAAATCACACTCTACCTCTTTTTTTTTCGTTTAAAAAAGTCTACATTTGATAATGTTGATATCGGGAGGAAAATAAGACTAGATGGTTGCGGATGGAACGGCTTTCACAAGAGGTTTTCTCATTTGCATCTGACCTAGAGCTACACATTATTATTATCGCCATATAATCTTATATACCCGGATTTTGCATGTGTGTCTGAAAAATACTAAATTCGTCATAAATTCGAAAGTCACGCAACAATGCCATCCGTGGATCATAACAGGAAATTAATTTCCCGGTTCCTGCTCTCGTGAAATGCAAAGGCACGTGACTTAGTGGTTAAGATATTGCACTCGTGATTGCAACATCGTGATTTCGATTCCTGGATCGGACGATGCGTTGTGTTCTTGAGCGAAACGCTTCATTTCTCGTTGCCCCAGTCCACTCAGCTGTAAATGAGTTACCCTGCAACGAACTGGCCTCCGGTTCAGAGAGAATGTTGAGATCTCGGTCACTTATATGCCATATAAACCGGGGCTCGAGTCAGTAACGTTCAGGGTCTTGCTCGTACATCAGTTGTTCAAAGGTAACTCTGTACACCCCACAGTTAGTTGTATCTTGATTTTGATGTTGGAAAGAAAGTGTAATAACGGGCGAACGAACGAAAAATATAAGGAGCGATGAAATAGCGACATTGCACCAACAGACTGCATTCCGTGATTGCTTTCCTGGTGAGAAACCGAATGCATAAAATTCTTTGATAATTCATTAGCTGAAAACTAATTTTCTTTACCATAACTCCGTTCCCGCATTGTCTTGATTTAATCTGATCATAATTTGTTTTCAAATCTAATAACACTCATCAAGGAACAAAGATTAAACCAGATCAATGTCTGAGAGAGTTGACGTAACGCCATCAGCTGTTGTTTACCAGTAATCATTGAAAGAAAAAGTTTCTATGTTGATACGGCTATCTCGTTTTCTATGATATCCTTGCGTTCTTGCGAATGTTATATCTTTCATCTTGGCACTGGACTGCGGCCATGCTGGGGCAAAGTGTTAAAGGGGTTTATAGTCGAACAAATCAACTCCTAGTATTATTTTACTTTTTGTTTTAACTCTGGTACTTACTCTATCGGACTCTTTTGTCGAGTTATGCTAATGTGAGTAAACCAGCATCAGGTGTCAAGCAGTGTCGGGAAGGGGGATACGCACACGCTCACATGCTCACACACATACGCACATGCGCACTTAGAAGTGATTGCATCTCACTGCTAACACAAAAGTAGGCGACAATATTGACTTAAAAACCTTTAATATACTTCGTAAGTATATTGGGTTACAAAAGAAGCTACTGTGTCCCTACCAGCAATTAATATGTGTGTATATGTATAAGTATGAATGTATGTATTTATTTTCTCACTCTGCTTATTTCTGTATTCCTTTCTGTCGAAGAGCGTAGGTTCGAAACGTAAAAGACTTTCTCACTTCCCGAGCGTTAAAGTAATACATTTGTTGTTTACGCACCCGTCTTCGCCTTTCGTTTGGTTTTTTTTTTGTAAATTCCAACTATCTATGTATATGACAGGTTTCCACACTAAATTCTCTCACAAGTCTTTGGTCGGTCCGAAGCTATAGTAAACAAACCAACACCGGTTATCAAGCAGTGAGTCCACACACACACACACACACATACATACACACACACAGACACACACTCATACACATACGACAGGCTTTCACATAGTTTCCTTCTATGAAATTGGGTCACAAGGCTTTGATGGCTCGTTGATATAGTAGAAGACACTTTACCAAGAGTGCCGCGCAGCGGAACCGAACCCCAAAACCCGTACATGCAAGCGCACACGCAAACACCCAGACACTCACAAACATACAGACATAAACACACACGTACATGCATCACACACCGACCCAGTTTTCACCCGATGATCGTTGTGCTCGAATAGCTATTACGAGATAAGCATTCACTTTCGATTAACAAGTATGTGTATGTGTGTGTGTATATTTCATTTTCATTTTCATTTTATCTAGTTTCAGGTCATGAGCTGTGGCCATGCTGGGGCACCGCCATATATATATATATATATATATATATATATATATATATATATATATATATATATATATATACATATGTGTGTGTGTGTGTGTGTGTGTGTATATGTATGTGTACATATATGTATAGTTGTTATTATCAGTATATTTTGACTGTTATTTCCAGCAGGTAGACATACTTAGTATGTCCATTGTTTGATTATATATATATATATATATATATATATATATATATATATATATATGTATATAGCACGGAATTTTGTCAGTGAACAGGTCGTGGTCTCAAATCGACGAAAATATTTTGGCAAATTAAATCTAAATGTTGAAGTGAATCTAACAGTTCTTGTGTGTTTTTAAATGGCTTATAAACACCTTCCACGCTGCAACTGTTTTTGTTTCAGAACACTGTCTCAGATCAGATCACTTGCTATGCAAGTACATCTCCGTAATATATATATATATATATATATATATTTACATGGTCATTCCATAATGCTGTGATCGTCTGTTTGAGAAGTGCTTGTTCTTTTCTCCCTATTTTCTCTCTTCATCTGCTTTTCAGTAGAAGAGCGTAGGCTTGTAATGATCGTCAGCTAATACACTCCTTTTCGTCTTTTTTTTTTACCACATCATCATGTAAATTTTAAAAAATTTTTTGCACCATATGTATGTATGTGTGTATATATTTGTGTGTTTAAAACGTAATGGTTCTCTCTATGTTACTAAATCGCCCGATAATTTATTAGTCGCTTATTATTAATAATTTTTCCGTCATATCTCTTAGCATTATCAATTCACTTCTTTTCTGCATTGTATTTCAATCTGACCAAAGCGATAATCACAGTTAATTGTTTGACTTTATGAAATACCATTCATTATATTTTTTCAGAAAATAATCAATACATGTTTTTAGTTTTTGTTTGTATTTTCTGTTGCACACGCGTTAAAAATTAATCGACGTCATGATATTGACAAGTGTCATACGGGCAAAGGAACCATATTATGGATAAATGAATGATTGTGTGGTTTCTCTATGTTATTTATTAATAACACTCTTTCGATTGCGTGTTGCTCCTGGCTAAATATACAGTTGGTTTGAAAGATCTACAGTACATAATTAAAGACGGTAACTGCTCTTTCTTTCAGATAAAAAGTACCATAAAAATGTCGATTTCTTTGGCGTAACCAGTCTAGTAGATACGATACCACTGAATGGTTGACAAGTTTGTTTCATAATCATAAGATCGCGGTTTCGTTTCTACTACGCGGTATTTTAAATGCCTTTTACCGTAGTACTCCGTCGATAGGAGGCGGCACGATCGAATGGTTGAGAAATTTGCTTCGTAATCGCAAGGTCTCGGTCTTAGTACTCCGTGGTGGTTTAAGTAAATGTTTTTTACTGTGAGCTCTCGGGTTAACGTATGTATAGTCGGTGAAATAGCTGGCGCGCCGTCGGTTGCGACGTCTAGCGTTTCAGTTGACCTGATCAACAGAAAAGCCTGCTCGTGAAATTAATGTGCAAGTAACTGAGCACTCCACAGACACTCGTACCCTTAACGTAGTTCTCAGGGAGACTCCACGTGACACGGATTGTGATAAGGCTGGCCCTTTGAATTGCAGGTACAACTCATTTTTGCCAGCTGAGTGAACTGGAGAAACGTGAAATAAAGTGTCTTGCTCAAGGATACAACGCACCGCCGGGAATCGAACCTAATACCATAACCACTGAGCCTCGCACCTTCACAATCAGTGAAATAGGATAGACGGAAACTGTTGAGAATCCTATCAGAGTACAGCTGTGTTTTAATGGTCCTGGCTTGTCACCAACCTTGTCATTCTGCATGAGAATTACATTAGGGGTACACATGTTTATTGGAATACTCAACCACTTTCGCGTTAATGCAATGAGCAGATAGTTCAGTTGATTGAACACCTGAATGCTCATCGTTGTAAACGACGGAGACCCATGAACTGAAGCAATGGACTGAATGATTTGCAAAATTTCATTTTGTTCTAAATGTACTACACGGAGCCTTGACTTGTGCCAGATAGTAAACCACATTTAGTAGAGGTGCCCCAGCTTGGGATTTCAGGAGTTCTGAGGAGAGTATAGAATTACTCATCAATCACCGATACTCTAGTATTGATAATCTAGTAGTAATGGTTTTTGATTTAGACACAAAATCAATAATTATGAGGGGAGAAGGGAATCGATTACACCGACTAAGGTGGGATTTGAACTAAGAACCTAAAGAGCCGAAAGAATAAAAAATGTAAGGTATTTAGTCGAACGCTTTAACAACTCCGCCAACGTACCATCGTCAATTGTTCCTTATTAGCAAAAGGCCTAAAATTTTGGGAGAAGAGTGTTAGGCGATTAAAGCACGTTCAGTATTTGAGCAGTATTTTATTTTAACGACCCCAGAGAGATGATAGACAATGTTGATCTCGGCAGGATTAGAACTCGGAGATCCAGAACAAATAAACGCAAGGTATTTTATTTGAAGCTTTTGTGAAAATTCCTAAATGGCAATCTTGAAGACGCTGTTCAGAGAGAAGCATTTAAATTCAGGAAGTGATGAGAAGAGTAGAAAGGGCAATATAACAATATGTGTATGATCTATCTATCTATCTATCTATCTATCTATCTATCTATCTATCTATCTATCTATCTATCTATCTATCTATCTATCTATCTATCTATTTTTTCTAAACGAAAAGCTCTACAATTGTATTTGTCCACTCTGTGTGCAGCCCTGTGTGGCCAATAAAAGAAAGTTATCTCTCTCTCTCTCTCTCTCTCTCTCTCTCTCTCTCTCACTCTCTCTCTCTCTCTCCTTCTCTCTCTCTCTCTCTCTCTCTCTCTATCTATCTATCTGTCTACGTACCTATGTCTGAATGTATATACATATATACAAACATATATGTATGTGTGCACATACGTATATATATATATATTTATACATATGTATATATACACATACATATGTATAGATAGATACATGTAAATGTAAATATATCCATGTGTGCATATATATATGTATTATACGAATGTATATATCTCTTTGCATAAAAGTATGTATAACACACACACACACACATACACATACTATATATACAAACTAGTATACATATTTATAGATTTACACACATATACTGACACATACGCGCATATCTGTATATATACAAATGTGTGCGCATATAGGTACACATATATATGTGTGTGTGTGGGTGAAAATACATTCAACTTACATATATAGACATACTTTTATATACACACAACCAAACACCCAAACAGCAAAAGAGATCTAATGCATGATATTTAAGAAAACCACGGAGAAGAACATTACAATGATGGCGACGGTTGTGATTAATAAAGACAGCCGATCTCATCAAGAAGAGAAACATCTCGAGACCTTGTCTCTATTAATATCAGAGAATGTACCATACATAAGTGAGTTTCGATGACAGAAAGAAAAGAAAAAAGTTAAAGCCCCTTCCCACCCCATAAAAAAATGTGAAGAATAGATAATAGAAGATAGAAAGAACAAATAACGAAAGAATAAAGTTTTCTGTTAAATTACAAGTGCAGGCGTGGCTTTGTGGTTAAGATGCTGGTATTGTAACCACGTGGTCTCGAATTCGGTGTCATTGCGCTGCGTTTTGGCCAAGTGTTTTCTATTTTAGCTCCGAGCTGACTAATGCTTTGTCAATGAATTTGGTAGACGGGAACTGTGTGGGAGTGAGTTACATGTTCTGCTGGATAGATCGCTTGCTTCTCATTAAGATGTAGTGCTACAATGAAGTGCCAACGAAACACCGAACGTGGATTCGATCTCCAGACTATAAATGAACAAGTATGGGTTAATACCCTATATTATTCACCCATTTTATTCCTACCATAGCGCCTTGTTTACTTCTAAGGGAACTGGTATTGAGAGTCACTTGTTTTTTTTTGTATATCCCTTAGTAAATGCCACTGACAACATGTGTACAGACTATTTAGATATGACCAGTTCAATTGACTACATACTTCACCAAGTTAAGTAACCATTATTCCTTCTGTTGGAATACATTCAAAAGTTGTTTTCTCTCTTAAATTAGGATGGTAAAATACGAATGGAATGGAAATTTCATAAAAAAGTAAGGTAATTTATTTAGTATAGTTACAAAGAAAATAAATGTCCAGAGAGCACTGCTCTTCTCTTCATGAATAATTGTAAACTTAAGCAAAAAACAAAACAAAACAAAAGAATAAACCCGTATTTTAAATTTGATTTGGAATTTTTAGACTTAGATTTGGAATTTTTATAAAAATCTTTGTAATAACCTTTTCTTCTGAAAACATAACGCCTGAATTTTTTGAGGAAGGGGGACAGTTGATGCCATCGTCCCCAATACGCAACTGGTACTTATTTTATTGATCCCGGTAAAATCCGATTTAGCGGGGAAAGCTACAGTAGTATGAATCTACTCCAGTATTTTACTGGTATTTTATTTTATCGATCTCTGAAGTATAAATGGCAAAGCTGACCCCGGTTTTATAATAATCGTCTACAAGCTATCATTTTCGTAAGATTTCCTCTTGGAAACTGTCCCTCCACTGGCGACCGCATATATCTATAATATATATATATATATATATATATATTATAATATACTATATATGGAGTATGCATATGTATATTGGTATATGCCATAATATATATATATATATATATATATATATATATATATATATATATATATATATATATATATATATATATATATATATATATATATATATATATATATATATACATATGTATATCTTGTATACATATCATGAACATCGTCATTGCAAAAGAAGACAGTAATGTGATCGAAAAATGTTTAGAAAACCATAAAATTATGTAAGGATGGGATAATCTAAAATATAACTTATCGCCGAAATTTAGCTGGAGAGAAAGGACCAATATCTTAGATATGTTAGTGTAAGTATTGATTTCGGGCTTTCGAACAACAGCAAAGGAAGATATTTGCCCTTGGAAGTGTATGAATAATGAGTCCTTAGACTCAAAAGAAAATTTAAAAAGAAATAATATGAAGAAAATACAGGAGGGTTACAGAAAGCTTCCTAATCGTAATTCTTGCAATAATTTTTCGTAAAGTTCTTTTTATGAGATGAGATAAAAAAAAAAATAGGGATAAAAAAGTGATACGAAAAAGCAAAGAAAACGTTGTCGCTAAAGTATTCATATATAATAATAATAATAATAATAATAATAATAATAATAATAATAATAATAATAATAATAATAATAATAATAATAATAATACTTTCCTCTGGAACTTCACTGTTCAAACTGACAGAAAGATAGGTGCGAATATAATATGTTGAAGGACTTCAGACAAAAATCATGCCTCCTCATCGATATGACTGTCCCAATCGACATAAGTGTATCTGTTAAGATCTAGCAAAACCTGGGAATGATTACAAAAGGAGCTGATTGCTACCTAGCTCAGATACTAGGAAATCTAAAAATGGAAGAAATTAAAAAGATAGTGCTCATGGGGACTGTCCATATCCTACGTAAAATACTGTTTATGTAATCCCAAATTTTAAAACAAACTTATAATTTTCTTATGTTTTCTTAGACATTCTCTAGAACAATACTTTGTGCAAAACGAAATATATGAAACCCTAGTCATAACACCAACTTGAACTTCTAACTCGTTGTCTCTTGAGGTCTCTAGGTGAGACTTGGAATCAACTTGTACAAATACAAATCAAAAGTCAAACATATAGTAATAATAATAATAATAATAATATGACAAAGAGCTCGAAAAAATGGAAAAACGCAGACTACTGAACGATGAAATTGCAAAAATGTGGGCAATGAAGAGAGTAACTGATATCCCAGTAGTTGTAGGGGCACACGGAGCACTAACGACCAAGTTCGAGGGATATATCGGAGAAATTGGAATTGACATAAGGGTAGAGCTGACCCCCAAAACTGCTCTACTAGGGACAGCTAGGATTTTGAGATTGGTGGTTGGATATCAACGATACGTTAACATCCAAGTACTAAAGCTAATACGTAATTCGCGGAAAGAGACCTTGTGAGACCTCTGGTAACAGGTTGCTGTCCGCTCTCACAGAATCAACCAGAGCAAATAAGACCAAGACCTCCGAGAAGTATAATAATAATAATAATAATAATAATAATAATAATAATAATAATAATAATAATAATAATAATAATAATGGTAATGGTAAAAACACTGATAAAACAGGAATAAGAATAATACGGAAAATAATAGTGGTAATGATAGTAACGTAAGAATAATAGGATGAAAATAATGCGACAATGGTTAATTAATTTCGATGATTTAAAAATAATGATTAGCAACTTTAAAATAGTATTGGAATATATGTTTTTTTTTTTCACTTTCAATATTTTAAAATAATTCTTTTCGGTTTTTGAAAAAAAAAAAAGTAAGAGAAACAAAAAATGATCTTTATGTGAAATTTATATGACATATACACGCATACATGCATGAAGGAAAGACATAACGATGAATGATAGTAATAGTAGTTGTAGTAGTAGTACTACTACTAGTAGTCGTAATAGTAGTAGTAGTAATAATAATAATAATAATAATAATAATAATAGTATGACTGATAGTGATGAAAAAATGACAATAATAATAATAATAATAATAATAATAATAATGATAATGGTGGTTTAACAATATATGTCTTGTTGGTTAATGGTTCACACACATACACTCCAAATAAAATAATAATAATAAACAAAATTTCGTTAGATAATTACATTTATAAATTTTAATTGATTTATGTATTAAATGTTATTTATTGCTTTTTTTTGGTCAGATCAGTTTTGATTTGTTTTTTTTTTGTTTTTGTTTCTTTTTGTTTTTGTATAAGAAATTTTGTCTCTCATTTAAAAGAAAACAAATCTCATGATTTTAAATTTTTTTTTTAGATGTAAATTATTTTGTTTATTTGTTTTAGATTTATTTATATTTTATAGTTATACATTTTTGTTGTTGATGTCAATCAATTACCTTTTCCTCTCGCGTTTCTTTAGAAGCAGTGAATATATATATATATATATATACGTATACGTACATATATATATATATATATATATATATATATATATATATATATATATATATATATATATATATATATATATATATATACGTATATACATATTTATATATATGTATACATACATATATATATATATATATGTATATATATATATATATATATATATATATATATATATATATATACGTGTTTCACTTCAGAAAGAATATCAAAGACGTGCCACTACTTGCGATAAAAATTATGTTAAATGATTATTATTATTATTATTATTATTATTATATGAAATAACAGATTATATACGTGTAATATAAAGTGAGAACAAAAGCGTTATATAAGGATTATGATGACAAAAACACTAGTACAGATAGTAGTAGTAGGAAAACTGGTACTCGGTCAGTTGCGACGAAGAGCGTTCCAAATGATTCGATCAACAGAACACTCTGTTCGTGAAATTAACGTGCAAATGGCTGAGACACACTCCTGACACACGCGTGATCCTTAATGTAGTTCTCCGCGAGATTCAGCGTGACAATTAATGTGGCAAGGCTGTCCCTTTGAAATATAGGTACTACTTATTTTTGCCAGCTGACCGGACTAGGGCAACGTGAAATAAAGTGTCTTGCTCAAGGACATAATGCGCCGCCGGGTCTCGAAGTCACCACCCTAACCACTTGGCCACGCGCCTTTATACGCTAGTAGCAGCAGCAGCAGCAGCAGCAGTAGTTGTAGTAGTAGTAGTAGTAGTAGTAAGGAGGCAGTAACGTTAGCACGCTGGGCGAAATGCTTAGCGGTATTTCGTCTGCCGTTACGTTCTGAGTTAAAATTCCGCCAAGGTCGACTTTGCCTTTCATCCTTTCGGGGTCGATAAATTAAGTACCAGTTACGCATTGGTAATCGACTTAATCCCTTTGTCTGTCCTTGTTTGTCCCCTCTATGTTTAGCCCCTTGTGGGCAATAAAGAAAGAAGTATTAGTAGTAGTACGATGCAGTGACAGAACTAAATAGCCACGCGCCGTCACACACTGGTAGCATTAGTAGTAGTAGTATAATATACTGACAGAAACAAATACCTACGCAAGTCGTCACGTTATGGCTGTCTTCAAAAATTCATTCGTAATCCAAAATCTGAAACTCAGTCGAATTGCTCTAAACATTTTTTCCAAATTCAAGGAAGTCGAGATTATTTTTCAATAGGTTTTGCCCGCTAATTCTACCAACAAAAACCAGTGATAGTTTATTATAAACAGTGTTGGAATCTATTTTGTTGGGATATTGCAAATCTGGATCAAGCAATATAGTCTTAATTAAATCGGTGCTTAGTGGAACAACTTTGCCATCGCCAGCATCTCAACCACTGTCATTAGTAACAATGACGACTGCCAGACTTGCCGCCTGACAGAAATAACTGCCAAGTATTATTCAAATAATTTCCTACTGTCCTTAGAATATGGAAAAATTGAAGGACACGTTGAGCAATGTAGTTTAAAATGAATAATGAAACAAAGGCGCAGGAGTGGCTGTGTGGTAAGTAGCTTGCTTACCAACCACATAGTTCTGGGTTCAGTCCCGCTGCGCGGAACCTTGGGCAA
>NC_142954.1:7913089-7925589 GCF_046866305.1 Octopus bimaculoides
GGCTTTGGTCGGTCCGAGGCTACAGTAGAAGACACTTACCCAAGGTGCCACTCAGTAGGACTGAACCCAGAACCATGTGGTTTGAAAGCAAACTTCTTACCGCACAACTATGCCTGCATCTTTTAAATACACCCTTATATATGTATCTATGTATATATATGTATCTATGTATATATATGTATCTATGTATATATATGTATCTATGTATATATATGCAAATATTCTTTCAAAATACTTTTCTTTTAATTTTTCTAAAATTTAATTGTTTTCCATGCTTACAGTTGAAAAAGTGTCAATGACTGAAACTGGTACCGAAATGTCTTTTATAAAATTATTTTAGCCTTTTCTACCTTGACTTTTTTTCCATATACATACATACATACATACATACATACATACATACATACATACATATATATATATATATACATACATACATACATACATACACATGTATACAATAACCTTCTCTCAGTTTTCTTCTACTAGATCTACTGGTAAGGTTTTAATCGGCCCAAGGCTATAGCAGAAGACACTTTCCCATGGTACTACGTATCGGGACTGAGCCCGGAACCAGTTGGTTAGGAAGCAAGCTTTTTACGGTATAGACACGCGTGTGGTAGGTGAGTGAGTGAGTGACGGAGATAGATAGATAGATAGATAGATAGATAGATAGATAGATAGATAGATAGATAGAGAGAGAGAGAGAGAGGATAAAGAATTTAGTTATATCAAATATAAGAGCTTGGATACGAAATACTAAGTATGTATATATGTGGACATGCAAAATGAGAGAAAGCAAAAAGTGGAGACTCTCCGATGATGAATATTTAAGGATAAATATTTTGATATTTATATTAATAGGTCTGACTTACACAGAATAAAAACGCCAGAGAAAATTGAAGGGATGGACCAAAGGTGTTATAAGTTTAACAACTGCTCCTGGGGGCTCAGAGAACCATGATAAATTTGGCAAGTGTAGTTCTTCACAATATGTGACCGTAATGGATACAATCAACATTGAATACGACGAGCTTTATATTTCAGATCTTAATCTAGAGAAGTTCAAAGGTGTACTCTGAGTAAATTGGATCTATCAATATAAATATCTATATATTCATACTTAAATATGCATCGTCTGAAAGTATCCAGCTTTTTCTTTCTCTCGCTTTGCATGTATACATTTATACATATAGACATATTGTGTATATGATACCCGAATTATTATACTTAATATATTTGATTAATTTGTTTAGTATATCTAATTTGTTTATCTGCATAATTGCCTCTATATCTGCTCAATTTCATTCCCCTTATAACCGTTCTTTACCCTGTAGAATCGATCCCATGTAAAGATATCGGAGTGGAGGCGCAATGGCCCAGTGGTTAGGGCAGCGGACTGGCGGTCACAGGATCGCGGTTTCGATTCCCAGACCAGGCGTTGTGAGTGTTTATTGAGCGAAAACACCAAAAGCTCCACGAGGCTCCGGCAGGGGGTGGTGGCAAACCCTGCTGTACTCTTTCACCACAACTTTCTCTCACTCTTACTTCCTGTTTCTGTTGTGCCTGTAATTCAAAGGGTCAGCCTTGTCACACTGTGTCATACTGAGTATCCCCGAGAACTACGTTAAGGGTACACGTGTCTGTGGAGTGCTCAGCCACTTGCACGTTAATTTCACGAGCAGGCTGTTCCGTTGATCGGATCAACTGGAACCCTCGACGTCGTAAGCGACGGAGTGCCAACACACAAAGATATCGGAGTCTAAGTTTTAATCATTTGAGTACCATTAAGTATCTTGTGTTCTACGAATTTCTGGATCTCTCTCTCTCTCTCTCTCTCTCTCTCTCTCTCTCTCTCTCTCTCTCTCTCTCTCTCTCTCTCTCTCTCTCTCTCTCTCTCTCTCTTACATCCACACACACATCCACACATCCACACGGAGACATATCTATAGCCACATGTGCACACATATATCTTTACAACCGTGAGAACTATTTTCCTTAGAAAATACTTTTGCTGATGTTTGCACAATAATTCAAAAATCATAAAGGAGCACAATGCTGATGTCATACTTAATATCCATCCCCTGAACACCCATTTTAATATATATATATGTACATATGTATGTATATGCTTGCGTGTGTGTCTGAGTGCGCGCGCGTTTGTGTGCTTACGGAAATGAACGAGTGACTGCTGAAGCGAGAGATGATTGGTTTTTGCGCGGTAAAGAAAACCGCTTTCAGTTATAATAACGTTGACTGTTCCCTGGAGAATGGATTGCAAATTAAGTATTTCAAACCGAAAAATTATATATACACACGCACACACATAGATATGCATACATATATACATACGTGCATATATATATATATGTGTGTGTGTGTGTGTCTGTGTACGTGTATGGCTATACACATATATGTAGACATCTGCATTTATATGCACACACACACAAATATATATATATATATATATATATATATATATATATATATATAGGCATATGTCAAGTGACAAATAATAGTGAATATTTACTTATGAAAAACCTCAATGCTGCTGATAGGTTCAAATTTGCTACATGTAGGTTTTGCCTGTCAAGGAATATTGAATTCATTACGCACTGTGTTTGTGGATGCATATATATATATTTTCATATATATATATATGTGTGTGTGTGTGTGTGTGTGTGTGTAAATATTACATATTTGAATATGTGTATATATGCATATATACATGTTCTATACAGTATGTGTGTGTGTGTGTGTATATATATATATATATATATATATGTATATATACATGTATATGTATATCTTTTATCATTTACTTGTTTCAGTCATTTGACGGCGGCCATGCTGGGGCACCGTTTTGAAGGGCTTTAGTGGAACGAATTGACTATAGTACTTATTCTTTTAAAAGCCTCCTATTTATCATATCGGTGTAATCTACCGAACTGCTATGGTACGGAGACATATACACACCCTCACCGGTTGTCAATTCGTGGTGCGGGAGAAACACAGACACAAACACACACACACACACACACACACACACACACACACACACACACACACACACACACTCATACACACGCACACACATATATACGACAGGCTTCTTTCAGCTTCCCTCTACCACAAGACTTTGCTCAGCCCAAAGCGATAGTAAAAGACACTTGCCCAAGGTGCCGCGATGCGTGATCATGTGGTTGGGAAACAAACGTCTTACACACAGCCACACCTTCCTCTATATCACGTGTTTGTGTATGTGTGTGTGTGTGCGTGCATGTGTGTATATATATATATATATATACACACATACATATATGTATAACTGAAAAGTATACAACAAATTAAGGCAGGTGCAAGAAAAATAAAGAGGATGCAACAGAAGAGTAGAAGACGTCTTTGATGTTTCGAGCCTTCGCTCTTCTTCAGAATCAAACGATGAGACAAAATACGAGGAAATACCCAAAAGAAACCGGAATTTTGCAATATTATTTTATTCACTTAGTTTTACATGTTTACCCGTTTACCACCTTCAAAGTATTCTGCATCTGAAGCAATGCATCTGTCCAGACGCGTTTTCCGCTGTTGGAAGCAGCCCTGGAACTTTTACGACGTAATAGCTTTTAGCGCCCCCGTAGTCTTTTTTCTTCACCTCTTCCACATCTGCAGATTCCGTAGTACCAGCTTTCATCAGAAGTGATGACCTTCGAAAAAAAGATCCGGATCAAATTCCAGATTTTCTTGCAATTCAAGAAACGCATTCAGTCTCTACTACTTCTGATCTTCCGTGAGCAAACGAGGCACAAATTTTGCTGCAACCCTTCTCATTCGCAATTCCTCGCTTTAAATTCGTTTGCAGGAGCACCAAAACACGCCAGTCATATCAAAAAGTTCGTCAGTTTTTCGGTGACGGTTCTACAAGATCAGCTCATGAATTTTGGTGAGGTCAACGGTTGCCCTGAATGAGGTCGGTCATCAAGCGACATGCGACCATTCCTAAAGCGTGAAGACCATTCGTAAACTTGTATTTTGCGTCCTTGTAAGCTGTTTGAAGCATGGAAACTGTTTCGACCGCCGTTTGTCCCAACAGAAAACAGAATTTCGCGGAAACACACTGTTCCTTCGTTTCACCCATCGCAAAAATCGACGAACAGGGAAGAAGCGCTGCAAAGCAAAGAAACACCACGTGGCAGTAGGACCAGAGAGAATGCCGCCGGTCGGTAGACTGTTGCCTGAAGATCGCATAAAATGGCTTCTAGCGGCGGAAGGCTGAACTACCACGGGATTATCTCACAGAGAACATTTCCGGTTACTTTTGGGTACCCCGTCTGGCAACATACACATACACATACATACATACATAATACTCAGGCACATACACGCACACACTCACACATGCATATATATATATGTATGTATATGATTATAGATGGATACTTACATCACATTTGCTTTCACAGTCTGTTAAAACACCTCCAGCCAGGCTGCATGGCTTCATACACTGAAAGAGAAGCAGAGAGAAATAGAAATAAACTTACAACAAATAAACAAGACATAGTAATTACTTTAACACGAAACAAAGCCTGGTTGTAGCGTGAGAGGAGGTGAAGCAACCACAACGACACAAACAATAAGGATCCTTTCTACTAAAGGCGGCACAAGACCTGACATTTTGGGGGAGGGAGTTAAGTCGATTACATCAACCCAGTACTCAACTGGTGCTTAATTTATCGACGCCGAAAGGATGTAAGGCAAAGTTGACCTCGGCAGAATTTGAGCTCGGAACATACAGACGGACGAAATGCCTTTCTCCCACGCTTTCTTATTATGTAATATATATAAAGATGAATTAAATATAGAGATATTCTATTGACAATTCAATAATTCATTTATACAACAATATTATATTAAATACTATTAATATAATATATAACATAAATAATTATAAAAACTATAAAAGGCTAACAAATTGTTTCGACATATATAATTTTTCTGATTTGCACAATCATATTTTCATTATATATAAAGTAACTTCAGGGTATTGCTTTAGAAAAAGACGAAATTCCGTGAGAAAGGACGGCTTGATTGTTAAAATTTCTAAAGCCAAGACCCTGAAATGAACTTTATATATAACGGAATTGCGATTATGTATATATATATATATACACATGAAACCGATGATAGCCCTTAATACACAAATAAAGAATCCTTATCCACCAATACGGTGTTGAGCACTCAATTACAAAATTTACGTGTGTGTATATATATATATATATATATATATATATATTTCGTTTTGGGATTTGGTTTGCAAGATTCTTTATGTGAGTTCTTTATTAACAATAATATTCTTTATCAACAATAATATTAGGGATAAAAATCCAAATTTACAGGTGAAAACTCAATTTTCATCGATGAGTTCATGAACCTTGGTTCTTTTCTCTAAAACTATATATATATATATATATATATGTATATATATATATATATATATATATATATATATATATATATATATATATATATATATATATATATATATATAAGAAAGAAAGATTTCGAGAGAGAGAGAGAGAGAAATTTAGAGAGTTAGAGAGAGAGAGCGAGAGAGGGTGATAAGAGCGCGAGGAATGTATAGATATGCACACATGCACACTTGTAATATGTTATATATCTGTTCCAGCTCTGCGCTTTCGACGTTCAAATGCCGCCTTCTCAACGATAAAGAGTTACACACCTGTCAAGAGTCACAGCACGACATATACTACCATATATTGGAAAGATAGTGTCTATGGTTCCATTAAAAAGAACGACTGCCACCATTTAAATACACACACATGCACAATCACTCACACACATACAAACACACAGGGACACACACAGAGACACACACAAACATGCACACATACACATACAGATACACACACATATCTACACGTATATATATATGTACGTATGCCTATACACGTGCGTGTTTGTATCTATATATATGGCGGTACATGCATATTTATAAACACATACGTATATATATATATATATATATATATATATATATATATATATATATATATATATATATATATATATACACATATACATATATATATATATATATATATATATATATATATATATATATATATATATATATATATATATATATAAATATATGTATATATATATATATATATATATATGTATATATATATATATATATGTATATATATAAGTATGCATATAGATATATATGTATATATATATATGCATATATATATATATGCGTATATATATATCTATATAAACGTACATATATACATATACACACACACATATGTATATGCATACATATATATATGTTGAGAGAGGAACGCATTTATTATAATAAATGGCAAGTGATGTGGCAGGCAAGGCAGACTGTACTCAATGTTACATTGAGTATATATATATATATATATATATATATATATATGTTTATATGTAGTGTGCCAAGATGATATACATATATATATATATATATATATATATATATATATATATGTATATATACTCTATATAACATATATATACCCTCCATATAGCAGATATATATTCTCTGTATAACATATATAGTACATGCGTATGTGTGTGTGTGCCTATCGGTATGTGTATGTGTGCATATATATATATATATATATATATATATATATATATATATATATATATATATATATGCTGTAGTATAGTGGTTGAAGTTGACTAGTGTTCCGTAACTTTAGGTTTCATGTCAACTACGGTAATCATCAGATCGATTTTAAGCGAATAATTTTGATTACTTTCACCTGCATGAAACTTAAAGCCATGGAACACTAATCAGCTATTACCACTCTGTTATGTATATGTGTATATATATATATATATATATATATATATATATATATATATATATATATATATATATATATATATATATAGATATATGCATATATATATATATATATATATATATATATATATATATATATATATATATATATAGATATATGCATATATATATACATATTCATATATATAAATATATATATATGTATATGTATACGTATATTTATATATATGTATACATATATATGTGTGTTTATACACGCATATATACACATATATACATACGTATACGCATGGATACGATAAGAGAGATTTGTGAGAAACTGGAATGTGTTTTTGTATGTTTATTTCTATGTACGTTTCTGTATATAGTTATAATATGCGTATTTATATATATGTCTATATATGTGTGTCTGTGTGTAAAACTATAGGGTCCTGTGCATATACGCATTTATGAGTATGGCTGCAAAAATGCGTATGAATATATATATATATATATATATACATAGAAACTGACTTATTGTTATGTGTATGCGTGTCTACTTGTGAATATGTGTGTGTGTGTGTGTGTGTGTGTGTGTATCTGTGTGAGTGTGTGAGTGTTAATGCATATCTGTATGTGTTTGTATCAATGTCCCAAAACGTATTCTATCAAGAAACTTCTTCTTGTCATTTATTATTTTAAAACACATAGGCGCACTCATACACATATGTACAAACATACGCGTTCACAGACGCACGTGCACACGTAGATAAATGATAAACTCAAGCACAGTCACACTTAGGAAAAAATATACACACATGCTCGCACATATATACACACATATATATATATACACATATATACAAAAATACGCTTCGAAGCAGAAACTTCGAAGGCACTGTTGCCCTTTTGCAATAATATAAAATACGTCAAAAAGCGCATCAAAGGGCCATCCCGAGTCATACGATTACTAAGCCGCTTTCTGGGTTCTGTGGTGTATATATATACATGTATATATATATATATATATATATATATATATATATATATATATATATATATATATATATATATATATACACATACACATATACATACATACATACATATATATATATATATATATATATATATATATATATATATATATATATATATATATATATATATATATATATATATATATATATAAGGGGTCGACATTAGATGCTTCACCAACATACTGAAAATTTAGAAATAGCAGTCAAAGAACTACTGATTCCAAACTACAAATATCGCCATCCGTTAGAGAAAAAATTTGTAGTTTGGAATCAGTAGTTCTTTGACTGCTATTTCTAAATTTTCAGTATGTTGGAGAAGCAACTCAATGCTAATCCCTGTATATTTATGATGACAAATGGTTTTACCGATAAAGGTTTTTTTCATACTGAACTACTTGGCAAAATTGTTAATTAATAATTTTATTACTAATTGGCAATTCCCTGCCCTATATCTGTATATATATATATATATATATATATATATATATATATATATATATATATATATATATATATATATATATATATATTGCCCCCTTGAGAGGAAGGTGCTCTGGCGCAGGGTTAGTTGTTTTTGTCATATATACGACGGGCTTTTTTCAGTTTCCGTCTACCAAATCCACCCACATGCATATATGGGTACAGGACGTCACCAACGGTAAACAATATGAAATATGAAAACAAATGAGTTCGATACACAAACAACGAGAGAAACAAATGGAAAACAAGACAAATAACATAAAGAATGACCCTTTATCAGTTGTCGGCTGTCTGTGTGTTTAATTGCATCACTATCTCCGTTCAAATATATATACTATAAACGCACACGTGGCCATATATGTATTGAAATAACACTGTCCAGTTAATAACGAAATTTTCTCATATCCGCACACGCACACACGTAGATACGCTCACACACAGAGAGGCACATATATACATACAGAAATGATAAACCTATTCGATTAAAGAGAATATTATACCCTTAAATACCCCAGCGTATTACTGTTAAGATTTCTATTTGTAATCATTTTTTAAACATTTCACTAATTAATTAATCATTTTCTTTCATGAAATAGTCATAGTTCGAGTAACGTTTTGATCGGCGAAGGCTATCGATTATTTATCTATTGAAGTAATGTAATAATGATGGAGATAATTATCTGACGAGAATTTAATAATTTAATCCACTGTAAAATTTTAGAGAAAGTCATTCCAAAAGTCGATTACAACAATTTACATATTTTTGTCGGGTATATATATATATATATGTATTTATGTACGTATGCATATATATATATATATATATAATTCCTTGTTTTTTGAACAGTGAAACTTGAAGTAGATAAGGCTATAAATAATAGCTTTCAGGAGAGAAAGTGGG
The DNA here is from genome assembly GCF_046866305.1 of Octopus bimaculoides. Lineage (NCBI taxonomy): Eukaryota > Metazoa > Mollusca > Cephalopoda > Octopoda > Octopodidae > Octopus > Octopus bimaculoides. The sequence goes on from NC_142954.1 coordinate 7,922,355, forward strand.
AGACAGATAGAAGAGAAGATAACAAATGTTCGAAAATTAGAAACAATATTTTATAGCAGATAGATTCCACTCTTTGATAAGGGCTAACAATTCCTTTGGTGTGGGTGTGGATAATTTGGTTTGTATAGATATATAGGATAATTTATATCTGACGTCTTAAGGAGAAGACTGTTCCTCTCTGCTAGCTTTCATCTGTTCAGAGACGATATCTTGGCGGTTATCTCCATGCACAAATAATTATATTTTAGATACGTTGTGAAAGGGTATTACTCTGACATTCAAATCTCTTGGTTTTAAGATTAAACTTGTAATAGGTATTTTCCCGATAATCATAAGGAACTTCGTATGAAAAATTTGGAAAATCTAATGCGAAACTTACTTTCATAAATAGAGGAACTTGCCAAACCATTGGTTTTTAAGAGATTGTAAAGAGCAAATGCAGAAATCTTCGAGGAAATATTATTGTAGTATGGTCCCTCACTATAATGAAGCTATTGAGCGAATTGGCTTAAAGACAAAAACATTTAGAATCCACCGCTGTGTCCCCTAAAAAGAAGGAAAGACAGAGAATCTTGGTTAGGTTCACAACCCTTTCTTATTTCAAGTTAAATTGAAAGAAGTAAGGACTTCTACTGATTGACATTTCCCACCGACCCATACGTATAGAAAATTTCTTTAGTAGGGATAACCTGAAGAATACGTTTCGCTACATTCTTAGCAGGTGGGGCCTCATTTTAGTGATGCCGTCGAGAGGTAGGCCCAGAAACGACGCGCATTCTCCCCTGATGACCCCATAAACGTGCTAGCATCTGCTATACGGAGCTTTCATCTGGTAGCACTTGCATCTGCAAGTTGTTTGAAAAAATACACACATATATATATTTATATGTGTGTGTATGTACACCCACACACAGAAACACAGACACACACACATACATACATACATACATACATACATACATACATACATACATACATACATACACACACATATACATACATACATACAAGCATACACATATACATATCTAGAAAGATAAGGATAGACAGAAAAAAGGGAAACATTTCTAAGAAGTGTATTTGTTGCAAAATTGTGAAAAACTTGGTTGCAAAAAGTCTGAGAAAATGTTGAGGTGGAACATACGCGAAAATACATGATTTTGTCGATGACGATGATGATGATGGTGGTGGTGGTGATGATGATGATAATGATGATGATGATGATGATGATGATGATGATGATGATGATGATGTGGTGGTGGTGATGATGGTGATGGAGGTGGTGATGATGATGATGATAATGATGAAGGTGATAGGATGATGGTGATTATAACAATGATGCTAATGATGATGATAATTGGGATAATGATGGTGATGATAATGTCACTGCTGTTGATTATGATGATGATGAGGATGATGACGATGGTGGTGGTGGTCATGATAGTGTAGGTGGTGGTAATGATGATGATAATGATGATGATGATGATGATGATGATGATGATGATGATGATGATGTTGATGATGATGATGATGATGATGACAATGCAGCTGCTGCCTATGTTGATGGTGGTGGCGATGACAATGATGACGATGACGATGACGATGACGATGATGGCGGTGATGATCTTTGAATGAGTAGGGTAAGGAGTGACTAATGGTGTGTAATGATGAATGATTGATATATAAAAAGAGTTTGTTTTGATAATGGTCGTGGTGGCGGCGGTGGAGGGAGTGGTTGGACATGACGATGATGTGTGATGATGATGATAATGATGATGATGATAATGATGATGATGATAATGATGATGATGATGATAATGATGATGATGATAATGATGATGATGATAATGATGATGATTAAGTTACCATTGGAGATCAAATAAATTATTAACGATTATAATTATCATTGTTCTAGAAGTAATAGTCGGAGTAATGCATTTTATCTCTCTGTATCAGCCTGTCTGTCTAACTACAACTCTGTCTGTCTGTCTATCTATCTACTTCTGTGTCTGTCTATCTATCTACTTCTGTGTCTGTCTATCTATCTACTTCTATGTCTGTCTATCTACCTCTCTGTCTGTCTGTCTATCTATCTACTTCTATGTCTGTCTATCTATCTACTTCTGTGTCTGTCTATCTATCTACTTCTATGTCTGTCTATCTATCTACTTCTATGTCTGTCTATCTACCTCTCTGTCTGTCTGTCTGTCTGTCTATCCATTTATGTATCTATCTATTTGTCTATCTATCTATGAGCCTACATTCACACACACACACACACATACATATAAGTTTCTTTCTTAATCCTAATATTTTGAAAAAAATCTGTCTCTAAATATTATAACCGTACCGAGTAATTTAACCATAACACTATACTCTAAAAAGTTCTCTTCTTACTCCTAGCATTTTGAAAAAAATATTTCTCTAAATATTATAACCATTTCCAAAAGTAATTTTCTAAACAAAAACATTTTGAAAAAAATCTTTCTCGAAGTATAATTGTATCAAGTAATTTAACCATGACACGTGCTTCATAACGTTTGGAACTGAAATACGTATTGAACTCACTCCCCAATACAATATTATCTCTCGTAACTCTCTGCCATAAAAATGTTGGAAACTTAGTATTTTTTCAGATATTAATAAAATTTGTCGAACCTGTTTTCATGTTGTCGGCCGTCGGAGCTATGGAAACTTAGCGCACTGCGATTGCATGAAAATAGATTCGACTAATTTTATTATAACCATAAAAAATACTAGATTTCAAACATCTCTTTGGTTACATACGTTCAGAGCAATTCCAAACCATAAAAATCGCATTTTAAAATAGTGTTTAGCGACAGTGGTGAAATTTCCCTTCAAACTACGAACAAGAGTTTAGATATGTACCAGCTACTACAAATAATTGATTGTACGAAAAGTAAGGCCCTACGTACATCAAATTGTCTTTATATTAAGTGGCTGCAGAAGAATTATCGTTGAACTTTTAAAAGGTAATTTTATTTTTGCCTACGGCCAGCAATATGCTGGTTGTTCAAAGGTTGGAAATGAAAAGCTATTCCCCGAATGGGAAGACCAAAAATGTTGTTTGTCATGCAGCTTTGCAATAAGTTCCAAATAGACAAATTATATCATTGTCTTGATGAAAATTGTTCATTGCTTGTAAAATATTGTTCAAGTTTAATGAAATTTAATATGTACTCAATGCATGAAGTGTCATTGTTGGGACCAAGGC
>NC_142954.1:7933089-7943089 GCF_046866305.1 Octopus bimaculoides
TCGACTTTACACAGCCGAATTCATACGTAAATCAAGACAATGTTTAGAATATCTAAAAGAGTGGAAGGATCTTAATTCGTCATGGGGTCGTTGGCATCAACACCATTTCTTTTTTCAAGCATCAGGCAATGGTTCTACTTGGAAGTTCTGCAGAAAATTTGGCATATGGCAACAAGTCAAGCTGAACAAAAATCAGATTTTTGTGTTCAAGATCAGAATGGGAGCAGCAAGTAATGTAAAGTTTCTCTGCGAAACAGGTGCTGCAAATGTTTGTTCCATTTTAAAACACGATTATTGTGTCTATACTTCCTGACGTGAATTTCCTATTCATTCACCCATCCTTTAATTGCTTAACGTTTTTGGAGAGTGTCGTAGCCTTCTTCCCATGTTGTGTGATGAAGGATGGCTTAGTAGCCAGGGTATTCGGCTCAGAATCGTAAAGCCATAAGTTCGATTCCCCGTTGACGATTTGTGTCCTTGAGCAAGACACTTTATTTCACGCTGCTCCTGTTCACTTAGTACCTGTATTTCAAAGGGCCAGCCTTTCTACATTTTGTGTGCCACGCTGAAACCCGCTGAGAACTACGTTAAAGTTACGTATGTCTGTGGAGTGCTCAGCCACTTGCACGTTAATTTCTCGAACGGGCTGTTCCGTTAATCCAGTCAACTGGAACCTTTGTCGTCGTAACTGACAGAGCGCCAATGGAAAAGTGCATGGCGAAACGAGTTGATGGATTGGCGGAGTCGGTTACTGGAAGTGCTCTTTGTCAGACTGAAGGGGGTGTGATAAGTAAATAATCCACGAACGAACGAACGAACCAGCCAACTGTGGTCAAACCTTTTTCGAAATAGCTTTAACATACCTTATGTAGTGAGCAAATATTTTCTTTTATTAATCGATAGGTGAAGATTCCGAAATCGCAATCATTTAAAGTTAGAATTACGCATGCGCTGAAGGGGAGGAATCATTCGTAGTCTTGCATGAAAGCAACTGTTTCACCGCCGTCATCTCTTCCTCCCGTCACCTTTCTCTCAGCAAATTGCCAGTGCATTATGGGATTCGCCACCACCACCTACTACTACTACTACTACTACTACTACTACTACTACTACTACTACTACTCTTGAGTTGGTGTTTCATGTAATCGATGTACTGAGTAAGGGAAAGAGAGGGAGGTAGAGTGAAAAACACAAAAAGAAGCAGAGAGAGAGAAAAGGAGAGAGAGAGAGAGAAAGTGAGAGAGAAAGAAAGATGGAGAGAGAAAGAGAGAGAGAAACATAGAGAGAGAGAGAAAGAGAGTTTTTTTATGTAGCTTATATTGCAATAAAACTATTGGAACGTCCCGAGGCAATTTGGTGTTACTAGGTTTAGTCTGGCCACTTAAGATCTCCATAAAAACACGCACAGCATAAGACACACACACACACACACACACACACACACACACACACACACACACACACACACACACACACACACACACACAGCAATAACAAACACATACTTAACACACACATACACACGCACTTGCCTCCTTCACAATACTTTCGAAAACAACTTCTCTGTATCTGATGTTTCCACTTCTAAAATGTTTATTTTGTGTACGAATGTATAGCTTTTTGATAATTTGCTTCTTTCATTCATTGGACTGCGGCCATGCTGGGGCACCGTCATGAAGAAGTTTTTAACCGACAAAATCGAATCTCAGGAGATATTTATCATTATTTTTTAAAAATTAAAGTCTCATACTTATTCTATCGGCTCGCTTTCGGCGAACCGCTAAATTATGTGGACGTAAAGAAACCAACATCGGTTGTCAAGTGATTAGGGGAATACGCAGACACAAACGCAAAGACGCACAAGTGCACATATGCGCACACACATTAATATATATATATATATACAGATATAGCTACACGCACACATTAAAATATATATACAGATATAGATACACACACACACATTAATATATATATATATATATATATATATATATATATATATATATATATATATATATATATATACAGATATAGATACACACACAAAAACACACAAATATTTCTTTCTTCCCTTTCTGCGTAAGAGCGTAGGCTCGAAACGTCAAAGACTTTTCCATTTTGCTCAAGCGTCAAACTAGTACACCAGCTTGTTTTTCCCTCATCTGTTACTGTATTTTGCCTTCTGCACATTTGAACTACACACACACACATACACACACACACACACACATAGATACATACACACGAAGGCGGCGAGTTAGTAGAGTCGGTTTCATCTCCGAAAAGACATATGGCGGTCCACGGGAACCATGTCTAACAAAGTGAACCGATTGAACCAGTGGAAACATAACTTTCATCTATCACCCATGCTTCTGCATCGGGACCAAATAGTCATCTGAGAGGTCATTGATGGAAGGTCAGAAGTGCCATTGACAACGAGGAGGCTCAGAGAAACGGCAATCATCTGTGAAGATGGAGCAATCACCTTGAATGTATGTATGTATGTAGGTGTGTGCGTACGTACGTATGTACGTATATATGTATGTATGTACGTACATATGAGTCGATGTATGATGTATGTGTGTTTGTATGTATGGCAACATGCATGTATACATATATATATATATACATATATATATATATATATATATATATATATATATATATATATATATATATATATATATGTGTGTGTGTGTGTGTGTGTGTGTGTGTGTGCGTGTGTGTGTGTGTTTGTAAGTAAATACAAACGTATACATATATATGCATGTAAACGTGTACATACGCATGTATGCAAATATGTAGGCAAGCATGTATGTGTGCAAACACACACACACACACACACACACACACACACACACACACACACATATATATATATGTATATATATATATATATATATATATATATATATATATGTATATATATATGTATATATACATATATATACATATATATATATGTATATATATATGTATATATACATATATCCTACCGCTTGTACGCATACGTGTTTGTGTGTGCCTATATCTGCCTGTTACAGGCCAAACTCCTGTCGTGTAATTTCAATTAATGATTTGTAATTATAATTTCTTAATTACTTCTGACCTTTCTGTCTTTGTGAAGTCCAGCGTCTCAAGATTAGTACTGAGAAAGTTCGTTACGTAACCAAGTGACCCAGAAACAATTATTGCGTATAAATCTGAAGTTAAAAACCGGGTACAACAGCTGAAGACTTCTCGTCCGTTCAACGCAGCCATTTTCTTTCTCCTTGCAAGATTCTCTCACTCTCTCTCTCTCTCGTTTTCTTTGGGTTGCATAGGATTATGTTGAAACCACAGCGTCTTATCACATAGGTAGATTGTATGCATACATGTGTATTCATGTGTGAAAATGTATATGTATGCTTGCGGCGTGTGGAGGCGCAATGGCCCAGTGGTTAGGGCAACGGACACGCGGTCATAGGATTGCGGTTTCGATTCCCAGACCGGGCGTTGTGAGTGTTTATTGAGCGAAAACACCTAAAAAAAGCTCCACGAGGCTCCAGCAGGGGATGGTGGCGAACCCTGCTGTACTCTTTCACCACAACTTTCTCTCACTCTTACTTCCTGTTTCTGTTGTGCCTGTAATTCAAAGGGTCAGCCTTGTCACACTCTGTGTCACGCTGAATATCCCCGAGAACTACGTTAAGGGTACATGTGTCTGTGGAGTGCTCAGCCACTTGCACGTTAATTCCACGAGTAGGCTGTTCTGTTGATCGGATCAACTGGAACCCTCGACATCGTAAGTGACGGAGTGCCAACAACAATGCTTGCGGCGTGGATGTGTGGTAAGAAGCTTGCTTTCTAAACGTATAGTTTCGGATAACAGTCTCACTGTGTGGCAACTGGGGCGAGTGTTTTCTACTACAACTTTGACCTGAACAAAGTCTTGTGTGGGGATTTCGCAGACGGAAACTAGAAGAAGCTTGCCGCATATATATATATATATATAGAAATTGTTTTTACTTGCTTCAGTCATTGTGACTGCAGCCATGCTGGAGTACCGCCTTTAGTCGAGCAAATCGACTCCCAGGACTTCTTTCTTTGTAAGCCTAGTACTTATTCTATCGGCTCCTTTTGCCGAACCCCTAGTTTACGGGGACGCAAACGCACCAGCATAGGTTGTCAAGCGTTGTTGGGGAGGAGAAGACAGACAAACACACACACACACACACATACGACGGGCTTCTTTCAGTTTCTGTCTATCAAACACACTCGCAAGGCTTTGGTCGGCCAGAGGCTATAGTAGAAGACACTTGCCCAAGGTGAGGGACACCGTATTTCATTTTGCAATCCCAATATACTAACAATGATATTAAACGTTTTTAAGTCAATACTGACTGCTACTTTGTGTTAGCAGTGCGATGTTCTCATTTTTTTAGATTATCTTTTCAAATTTTCTGCAGAATTTAGAGCCAACAGTGAAATTACGACGTCTCGTATATTTTATATACCCTATGCACATAAACACATACACACACATACACACACATACACGCATCTACACACATATATACACAGGCATTTTATTTAAACAGGCCGCCGTACGCTGGTATTGTGTACTTTTCTAGACCGTTCCTGAACGGATAAATGTGCGACACACGCATAAATATATACAGATAAATCTCTACACCTATTTGCATGAGCGTGTGTGAGTGTATGTGTGCGTGTGTTTATAATGTTACCATCTTTTATAATCTAATCGCCGTCGTAGAAGAAAGAAACAGAAAACAACAGAAAAAATGGTTGCGGAACAAACGCTTTATTAAATATTGTTTTATGAGTAACATTGGAACGTTTCTTTGATTCATCGCTCAATCTATTTCTTTCAATGAAATATTTATTTATCTGGCTTCTGATTTCTTGCTCGTCGTCGTCGTCGTCATCATCTTGTTCTTGTTCTTGTTGTTGCTACTCTTCTTCTTCTTCTTCTTCTCCTTCTTCTTCTTCTTCTTCTTCTTCTTCTTCTTCTTCTTCTTCTTCTTCTTCTTCTTCTTCTTCTTCTTCTTCTTCTTCTTCTTCTTCTTCTTCTTCTTCTTCTTCTTCTTCTTCTTCTTCCCCCTCCTTGCTTTTCTTTTTTCTTCATCTTCTTGCTCTTGTTCTACTATCTGGAAATGCTCCCGCTGCTGCTGCTGCCACTACTACTACTACTACTACTACTACTACTACTACTACTACTACTACTACTACGTTGTCTTCATCGTTAACTCTGTTACCACTACAAATCCATCTCCATCACCACTACCACCATTGGCAAAACCACCATTATAATTTTCATCACTGATTAATTAATTTCATTTCTAATTATTCTGTTATGTTTGTGCAGCTGGAATCACACACACACACACACACACACACACACACACACACACACACACACACACACACACACACACACACACACACACACACTCACACACACACACACACACACACACGCACACAGAGCCATCTCTGTCGCCCTTTCGATATATATTTATATTTATATGCATATATGTTTATTCATATTTATGTACACACACATACACACATATGTATGTATATATATATATATGTATATATATATATATACATATATATATATATGTATGTATATATATAATATATATATGCATGTATATGTATGTAAAATAATATAAGTATATATAAATATATATATATATATAAGTATATATATATATACTTATATTATTATACATACATATATATATGTATATGCATATATATACATATATATACATACATGTGTGTGTATGCATAATATATATATATATACACACACACATATATATATATATATATATATATATATACCTATGTATGTCTGGCGTGCTGGAAGCCCACGATGAGGGAGGCACCTCTCAGCTTTTGTTGAAGCATGTCTCTAAGAGAAGGTCACTCTGATATAAAACCAGATATGCAAGGAATGGCATTGGACATTTTGGGAATCTTTGGTTTGTGCTAGAAGTCATGGCGCTCCCACATCCCTGAGTCTGCGACTCATATTGGCACCAGACGTCTTGCTCTGGCTTGTCTCTATATAATGTCAATAAAGTGGATAGGGTCTTTGAGGTGTTGTGCAAGCATTATTGGACCTAAAACTCTGCACAGGCATTGCTGACCTCTGCTCGATATGTGGTGCTTTTTGTTTTTTTTCTATATCCTAGAGCACATAATGTCCCTGAAGGTCAGCAATGGTCTTCCTTGGGCACGATTGGACGGCCATCATACCAATGTATATAAAACAAAGGATGTCTGTGTGTGTGTGTGTGTGTGTGTGTAGTACGTATGCATTTCTACAGTTTTCAACCGATTTTCACCAAACTTTACACACACATTATTTATGTGTCAAAGGTGGTCATGCACTACAACATTTTGACCAGAGCTCTGGTGTAAAGCGAGGAACCGGGTAAAACGGTTTTTTATACAGGTTTTTCTCTAAAAAGTTTTGCAGTTTTGTAACCGATTCTCTCACTTTTCTCTCTCTGTTTATTTCTCTCTCTCTCTCTTTTTCGCATTCTCTGTTTCTTTTGCGGACACATTCTCTCTCACCCTCTATAATAGTTCCCCTCTTTTAGTCTATGTCTGTTTCCGTCACTCTCTCTCCCCCTCTCTCTCTTCAACTCTCTCACACACTGACTTCTGTCTACAAATTGGTTTCCGTGTAATTCAATTAGTCGTGCTTAAAAATCTCTGTTGTTACGGCTTTTGTACGTTCTCTCTGAAAAATAATTTAATCATTTGTAATTTTTGTTCACCCAGTGTGTTTTGCTACATCTACTTAAAAATTGACTCGAGTGTATTTCAATTTTGTTGTGCCTAAATATCTTTGTTTTTACGGTATTTGTACGTTCTCCCTACAACGTTACTTATTTTAGATTTTTTGCGCTTCGTCAATTTAAACACACTATTTACATTTCTTCCTTTATTGAAAAACGTTACGCGTGTGGTTGTGAATGCGTGCGTATGCCCACTAAGGGTCATATATATGTGTCATATAAGCCTTTATTACTGACCAATGAGATTTCAACGACGTCACTGAGCGGTCATGCGTTAGAAAAAGCTATCCTAAAGCGGCTCAATTCTCTTCACTCAAGCTATTTTCTTCTAAAGCTTTTAAACGCTCAAACGGGGTTTGTAAGTTCTGTCTACAGATTGACTTCCTTATGTGTGTGTGTATGTATATATATATATATATATATATATATATATATATATATATATATATATATATATATATATATATATATATATATATATATATATATATATATATATATATATATGTATATATATATGTATATATATATATATATATATATATATATATATATATATATATATATATATATATATATATATATATATATATAGTGGGTTAAAAAAAATCAAGAACAAACACCAAAAAATAACAACATGAGTAAGTGGTACATGTAAAGTATTAGCGAACGCTCCAGGAAGGAAAGAAAGGTAGTTTTTACCTTTCGAGCAAAGCTCTTCGTCAGGAACAAGAGACAGCGGAAAGTCCAAGAGAAAATAGGGACGGAGGAGAGCGACGAGAGGGGGAAGAAAGAGAGGAGGAGCGAAAATAAAGGTGAGGAAGGAAATAAGAAGAGCCAAAAATGAGCGGAAGCAAGGGGGGGGGGAGAAAGAGAGGAAAGAGATGAAGAAGAATAGAAAGCAAGGAAGAAAGTGAGGAAGAATGAGAATAAGAGGAGTAGGAATGAGCCAAGGATGAAAGGAAGGAAGATAAGAATGAAAAGGAGAAGAAGAGGAAGAAGCAAGAATGAGAGGAAGAAGAGCAAAAAGGAAGACAAAAAAGGAGAACAAGAACAAGGGCAAGAAAGAGAGCGAAAGGTGGCGAAGATGAGGAAATGAGAGAATGATTTCCCAACGCTGTCTAACAAAAATATCAAATATTATTTTGGCAGCTCATTGTATATGTTATCGTGTCAAATGCTGTCGTTGAGATTTCGTCTATTGCTGCTGCTGCTGCTGCTGTTGTTGTTGTTGTTGTTCTTGTTGTTCTTGTTGTAGTTGTCGTTCCGATTGCGGTGAATGTTCTGGTTTGTTAGTTCTGTGACAGATGTTTATTGCTGTAAGAGGTTGTAGTCCTGACTGACGCGGTTTCTGAACGATCATGTTATAGCTGCTGTTATAAACATATGAATGTATATAAACACACACGCACACACGCACACACACACACACACACACACACACACACACACACACACACACACACACACACACACACACACACACACACACACACACACACACACACACTGCAGATACATATACATATATGTATATATATATATATATGCATATATATACGCTTATATATATATATATATATATATATATATATATACGCTTATGTATATATATATACACACACATACATACATATATATGTATGTATATAAACATAAACGCATATACATACATATATATATATTCATTTGTAAGTATACAGATTTATATAAATACATATGTATACATATATACATATGTATTCATATATATTTATATATCTGTATATGCAGATATATAAATATATACATATGTATATATATATATATATATATATGTATTCATATATATACATATGTACATATATGTATTCATATATATTTATATATCTGTATATGCATATATCTGTTTTTATCTATGTCCATCTGTCTCTCTCTATCTCTCAAATACGGTGATGGTGATGAAATTGACGAGCAAGTGGTTGGTTACTCCACCGACACACATACACCCTTAACATAAATTTCAGAAAGTCTCAACGTGACACAGAATGTGAAAAAGCTGGTCCTTTCAATTACAGGTACAATATCTCAGTTTTGCCAGCTGAATTGAGTGGAATAACGTGAAATAAAGTGAAATAAAGTGTCTTACTCAAGGACAGAACGTGCGCCGGGAATCGACCTTACGACCGTGAAACTGAATACCCTAACCACTAAGCCATATACTCTCAGTTTTATATATATACACATACACGCATAAACATACAATCATACGTAAAGGGAAGGTGAAAAAAAGTACTTTTTCCCAATTAAATTGTGAGGTGGTAGCTGACTGAGACAAAAATGGTTACGGTGAATGAACCTAAGATAAATATGCGCCTGGACATTAGGTACGATGTTCAACGAGCGCATATTCGTTTTCTTAACCCATTTGAATGGGAGTATTCTTACCCGAAATATTTTGTGACTTATTAAATATTCCTAAAGTAACAACTGCCCTAGTAAGAAATATTGTTGGGGAACCTAGATCTGTGGAGAGTTCCATTAATTGGCTTAATTCCAAGACCCTTCTGTAGCAGATGGATTGCATTATGGATGCCTTCACATATTTTTTGTATTATGTATATTTTCATCTCATCCTCTTTCTCCCGACATTTCTCCTAATATTACGTTCTGAGTTCAAATGCAGCCAGGGTCAACTTGGCTTTTTATCCTTTCCAGATTGTTAAAATATGTACCAGATTAACACTGAGGTCGAAAGAATCGGCTTATCCCCTGTCCCGAAACTGCTGGCTTTATACCAAAATTTAAAATACCCCTCCTCCTACTCCTCACTACTACTACTACTACTACTACTACTACTACTACTACTACTACTACTACTACTACTACTACTACTACTACTACTACTACTACTATGTGGTTAATCAATACTTTAATTTTGAAAGAAAATTTTATGTACATAAACATGAATACATACGTAGCATGTATAGATATGCGTATATATATTTACGTGTGTGTATATATATATATATTATATATATGCATGTATATTTATCCATCACAAATGTAAGGGTGCATATTTAAGTGTGTATGCAATTGTATATGTGTGTATATGCACACACACACACAAACACACATACACATATATATATATGCATATGCTTACATATATATCTGTATCTATATCAACATTCATA